>NC_134640.1:2184337-2312504 GCF_046129695.1 Lonchura striata | reverse complement strand
GGTGGGGAGGGACCCCCGGAACAGCACCTGGGGACCCCAAAAAACCCAGAGTCACCCCAAAAATCAGCCTAAAAATCACCCTAAAAACACCCCAAAATCAGCCCGAAATCACCCTAAAAACACCCCAAAAATCAGCCTAAAAACATCCCAAAATCAGCCCAAAATCACCCTAAAAACACCCCAAAAATCACCATAAAAACACCCCAAAAATCAGCCTAAAATCACCCTAAAAACACCCCAAAAATCACCCCAAAAATCAGCCTAAAAACACCCCAAAGTCACCCCAGAAATCACCCCCAGAACAGCACCTGGGGACCCCAAAATACCCAGAATCACCCCAAAAATCAGCCTAAAAATCAGCCTAAAAACACCCCAAAATCAGCCTAAAAACACCCCAAAATCACCCCAAAAATCACCTTTAAACCACCCCAAAATCACCCAAAAATCAGCCTAAAAACACCCCAAAATCAGCTCAAAATCAGCCCCCAAAATCACACCCAAAACAGCACCTGGGGGACCCCAAAAAATCCAGAATCACCCCAAAAATCACCCCTAAATCACCCCAAAATCAGCCCCAAATCCACCCCAAAAATCACTCCCAAAATCACCCCAAAATCCCCAAAAATCAGCTCCAAAAGCACCCCAAAATTCCTCCAAAACCCCAAAATTCCCCTCTAGGCTCCAAAATTTCCCCTTTTGCCCCCAAATTTCCCCCTTTAAACCTCAAATTTCCCCTTTAGACCCCAAAATTTCCCCTTTTAACCCCAAAAATTCCATTTTAACCCCAAATTTCCCTCTTTAACCCCAACATTTCCCCTTTAAATCCCAAAATTTCCATTTTAACCCCCAATTTCCCCTTTAAACCCCCAAAATTCCACTTTCAACCCCAAATTTCCCCCTTAAACCCCAAAATTTCCCCTTTAAACCCCAAATTTCCCCTCTAGACCCCCAAATTTCCCCTTTTGCCCTCAAATTTCCCCTTTAAACAGCAAAATTTCCCTTTAAAAGCCCGAATTTCCCCTTTTGATCCCAAATTTGCCCTTTTTCCCCCAAATTTCCCCTTTAAACGCCAAAATTTCCCCTTTTACCCCCAAAATTCCCCTTTAAACCCCCAAATTCCTCCTTTGGATCCAAATTTCCCCTTTTACCCCCAAATTTCCCCCTTTAAACCCCCAATCTCCCCCTCAAACCCCCCAATCTCCCCTCTAGACCCAAAATGTCCATTTTTAACCCAAATTTCCCCTTTTACCCCCAAATTTCCCCTTTTTCCCCCAAATTTCTCCTTTAAACCCCAAAATTTCCCTTTTTACCCCCAAAATTCCCCATTAAACCCCCAAATTCCTCCTTTGGACCCCAACATTTCCCCTTTTGCCCCCAAATTTCCCTCTTTAACCCCCCAAATTTCCCCCTTTAACCCCCAATCTCCCCCTCAAACCCCAAATTTCCCCTCTAGACCCCAAAATTTCCATTTTGATCCCAAATTTCCCCTTTTTCCCCAAATTTCCCCTTTAAACGCCAAAATTTCCCCTTTTCCCCCAAATTTCCCCTTTAAACCCCAAATTTCCCTCTTTAACCCCCCAAATTTCCCCTTTAAACCCCCAATCTCCCCCTCAAACCCCCAATCTCCCCTCTAGACCCCAAAATTTCCATTTTGATCCCAAATTTCCCCTTTTTCCCCCAAATTTCCCCTTTAAACGCCAAAATTTCCCCTTTTACCCCAAAATTTCCCCTTTCCCCCCAAATTTCCCACTTTAACCCCCAAATTTCCCCCTCAAACCCCCCAATCTCGCCTCTAGACCCCAAAATGTCCGTTTTTAACCCAAATTTCCCCTTTTACCCCCAAATTCCCCCTTTAAATGCCAAAATTTCCCCTTTTACCCCCAAATTTCCCCTTTTCCCCCCAAATTTCCCCTTTAACCCCCCAAATTTCCCCCTCAACCCCCCCAATCTCGCCTCTAGACCCCAAAATGTCCGTTTTTAACCCAAATTTCCCCTTTTCCCCCCAAATTTGGCTCACGGGGGGCAGGCTCCCGGCGCGGACGAGGCTCCGGAAGCGCAGGAAGGCGACGGCGACGTTGGCGGCGCGCGCGGCCGGGCGGCGCGAGGCCGGCGGCCCCACCAGGTCCTGGGGGCACCCCAAAAGCAGAACCCCAAAATTTGGGGAGCGCCCCAAAATCAGAATCCAAAATTTGGGGGGTCAGACCCTCACCCACCCCCCAAAAACCCAAATTTTGGGGGGAAAAACACCCAAAAATCCTAAAAAATGGTGGGGAAACCCATTGAGACTGAGGGGGAAGGAACCCCACCAGGTCCTGGGGGCACCCCAAAAGCAGAACCCCAAAATTTGGGGAGCGCCCCAAAATCAGAATCCAAAATTTGGGGGGTCAGACCCTCAAAACCTCCAAAAACTTCAAATTTGGGGGGCAAAACACCCAAAAATCCTGAAAATTGAGGTAAATCCATTGAGAGTGATGGGGAAGGAACCCCGAAAGTTCCTGGGGGCACCCCAAAATCAGAACCCCAAAATTTGGGGAGCGCCCCAAAATCAGAATCCAAAATTTGGGGGGTCAGACCCTCACCCACCCCCCAAAACGTGAATTTTGGGGGGCAAAACACCCAAAAATCCTAAAAATTGAGGTAAATCCACTAAGAGTGATGGGGAAAGAAACCCCAAAATGTCCTGGGGGCACCCCAAAATCAGAACCCCAAAATTTGGGGAGCGCCCCAAAATCAGAATCCAAAATTTGGGGGGTCAGACCCTCAAAACCTCCAAAAACTTCAAATTTTTGGGGGACAAAACACCCAAAAATCCTAAAAATGGTGGGGAAACCCATTGAGAGTGATGGGGAAGGAACCCCAAAAGTTCCTGGGGGCACCCCAAAATCAGAACCCCAAAATTTGGGGAGCGCCCAAAATCAGAATCCAAAAATTTGGGGGGTCAGACCCTCACCCACCCCCCAAAAACCCAAATTTTGGGGGGCAAAACACCCAAAAATCCTGAAAATGGAGGTAAATCCATTAAGAGTGATGGGAAAGGAACCCCAAATTTGGGGGCACCCCAAAATCAGAACCCCAAAATTTGGGGAGCGCCCCAAAATCAGAATCCAAAATTTGGGGGGTCAGACCCTCAAAACCTCCAAAAACTTCAAATTTGAGGGGCAAAACTCCCAAAAATCCTAAAAATGGGGTTTTTTTGGGGGAGTTGCAGATTTTGGGTTTTTTTGGGGTTTTTTTTGGGGGGGAGTTGCAGATTTTGGGTTTTTTGGGTTTTTTTTTTTTGGGGGGGAGTTGCAAATTTTGGGGTTTTTGGGGTTTTTTTTTGGGGGGGAGTTGCAAATTTTGGGGTTTTTGGGTTTTTTTTTGGGGCAGGGTTGCAGATTTTGGGGTTTTTTTGGGGCAGGGTTGCAGATTTTGGGTTTTTTGGGTTTTTTTTGGGGGGGAGTTGCAGATTTGGGATTTTTTGGGGTGGGTCTCAGATTTTGGGGTTTTTTGGGAGGGGGGGTCTCAGATTTTGGAGTTTATGGAATTTTTTCGGGGGGGGGGTCTCAGATTTTGGAGTTTTTAAGGGTTTTTTTTTCCAGGGTTGCAGATTTTGGGGATTTTTCTGGGGGGGAGTTGCAGATTTTGGGGATTTTTTTGGGGGAGATTTGCAGATTTTGGGATTTTTCTGGGGGGGAGTTGCAGATTTTGGGGATTTTTCTGGGGAGATTTGCAGATTTTGGGATTTTTTTGGGGGAGATTTGCAGATTTTGGGATTTTTTGGGGAGATTTGCAGATTTGGGATTTTTTTGGGGGAGATTTGCAGATTTTGGGATTTTTCTGGGGGAGATTTGCAGATTTTGGATTTTTTTGGGGGGAGATTTGCAGATTTTGGGATTTTTCTGGGGGAGTTGCAGATTTGGGATTTTTTTGGTGGGGAGTTGCAGATTTTGGGATTTTTTTTGGGGGGTCCCCAATTTCGGGGGCTCACCATGAGGTAGTAGCTGCCCGTGCTGGGGAGGGGTCCCCGAGCCCCAGGTGCAGCTGCTCCTCCCACAGCTCGCTCAGCTGGGGGGGAAAAAAAAACAAAATTTGGGACCCCAAAATTCACCTGGGACACCCCAAAAATGACAGAACCCCCAAAAATTCCCCCAAACTCCCCAAAATCCACCCAGGACCCCCCAATCCCCCCAGGACCCCCACAATCCCTCCCAGGATCCCCCAAATCCCCTCCAGGACCCCCAAATCCCCCCAGGACCCCAAATCTCCCCAGGACCCCCAAATCCCCCCAGGACCCTCCAAATCACCCCCAGGACCCCCAAAAATCCCCTCAAAACCCCCCCAGAACCCCCCAAAAATCACCCAACCCCCCCAAAATCCCCCCAAATCTCCCCCAGGACCCTCCAAAATGCCCCCAGGACCCCCCAGGACCCCTCAAATCCCCCCAGACCCCCCCAAATCCCCCCAGGCCCCCCAAACCCCTCCCAGGACCGCCCAAACCCCTCCCAGGACCCCCCAAATCACTCCAGGACCCCCAAAATCCCCCCTAGGACCCCCCAAATCCCCCCCAGGACCCCCCAAACCCCTCCCAGGACCGCCCAAACCCCTCCCAGGACCCCCCAAATCACTCCCAGGACCCCCAAATCACCCCCAGAATCCCCAAAATCCCCCCTAGGACCCCCAAATCCCCCCAGGACCCCCAAAATCCCCCTAGGACCCCCCAAATCCCCCCCAGGACCCCCCAAACCCCCCCAGGACCCCCCAAACCCCTCCCAGGACCCCCCAAATCACTCCCAGGACCCCCAAAATCACCCCCAGAATCCCCCAAATTCCCCCAGGACCCCCCAAATCCCCCCAGGACCCCCCAAATCCCCCAGGACCCCTCCTCACGTAGCTGGGCAGGGCCCAGCCCCGCAGGCGCAGCCACCGCTGGATTTGGGGGCCGGGACCCCCCAAAAAGCTCCGGGCGAGGGGGGGAGCCCCTCCCCGACCCCCCCGGGTCCAGGGTCTGCAGCGACTCCACGGCCTGGGGGGACAGGGCGGGCAGGGACCCCAAAACCACCCAAAAAACCCAAAAAACGACCCCGAAAAACCACAAATAAATCCCAAAATAACCACCAGAAAAAGAAAAAAAATTAAACCCCCACCCAAAAAAATAAACAAAAAAACAAAATTCTAAAAAACCTCAAAATAAACCCCAAAAAACCACCCAAGAAACCCACCTAAAAAAAAAAAAAAAAAAAAAACAAAAACCCCCAAAACCCCAAAAAAATCTCTCCAGGACCCCCCAAAACCCCTCCAGTGGCCCCTAAATCCCTCCAGGACCCCCCAAAACTTCCCCAGGAGCCCCAAACCACCCCCGGCACCCCACAAAGTCCCCAGGACCCCCCCAAGACTCCCCAGGACCCCCCAAATCCCCCCAGATCCCCCCCAAAACCCCTCCAGGACCCCCCAAATCCCACCGGGACCCCCCAATACCCCTCCAGGACCCCCCAAAATCCCCCAAATCCCTCCAGGACCCCTCTAAACCTTCCAGGACCCCCCCAAGTCCCTCCATGACCCCCCAAATCCCCCAGGACCCCCCAAAATCCCCCAAATCCCCCGGGACCCCCCCACCCCCCAAAATCCCTCCCCCACCCCCCACCCCCCACCCCCAAACCCCCCAATCCCCAAATCCCCCAAATCCCCCCAAAATCCCCCCAAATCCCCCCAAATCCCCCAAATCCCCCCAAATCCCCCAAATCCCCCCAATCCCCCCAAACTCCCCCCAAACCCCCCTCAACCCCCCAAATCCCCCCAAAATCCCCCAAATCCCCCCCAAATCCCCCAAAATCCCCCCAAAATCCCCCCAATCCCCCCAAATCCCCCAAAATCCCCCCAAAATCCCCCCAAAATCCCCCCCAAAATCCCCCAATCCCCCCCAAATCCCCCAAAATCCCCCCAAATCCCCCCAAAATTCCCCCAAAATCCCCAAAATCCCCCCAAAATCCCCCAAATCCCCCCAAAATCCCCCAAATCCTCCCCAAAATCCCCCCAAAATCCCCCAAATCCCCCCAAAATCCCCCCAAAATCCCCCAAAACCCCCAAAATCCCCCCCCAAATCCCCCCAAAATCCCCCAAATCCCCCCCAAATCCCCCAAAATCCCCCCAAAATCCCCCCCAAATCCCACCAAATCCCCCAAACTCCCCCCAAATCCCCCCCCCAAATCCCCCAAAATCCCCCAAATCCCCCCCAAAATCCCCCAAAATCCCCCAAATCCCCCCAAAATCCCCCCAAATCCCCCCCAAATCCCCCCCAAATCCCCCAAAATCCCAAAAATCCCCCCCAAATCCCTCCAAATCCCCCAAAATTCCCCCAAATCCCCCAAATCCCCCCAAAATCCCCCAAAATCCCCCAAAATCCCCCCAAATCCCCAAATCCGCACCTGCCGCACGGTCTCGGCCAGGGCGGCAGCGGCAGCGCCGGCAGCGCCCCCTGGAGGCTGCGGAGCCCCGGGCGGCGCCCCGCGAACATCCGGACCAGGGCCTGGGGAGCCCCAAAAACGGCCGAAATGAGCCCAAAAACAGCCCCAAATAACACCAGAAACACACCGAAATAGTAATAAAATAATCCCAAAAACACACCCAAAGTAACAGCAAAGACAGCCCAAAAACAACCCCAAAATACCAACAAAAACACACCCAAATAATAAAATAATCTCAAAAACACACCCAAAGTAACAGCAAAGACAGCCCAAAAACAACCCCAAAATAACAGCAAAAACAGACCAAAATAATCACAAAATAATCCCAAAAACACACCCAAAATAACAAGAAAGACATCCCAAAAACAGCCCCAAAATAGCACCAGAAACACACCGAAATAATAATAAAATAATCCCAAAAACACACCCAAAGTAACAGCAAAAGCAGCTGAAATTACCCCAAAAACACCCCCGAAATAATCCCAAAATTGCCCCAAAATAATCCCAAAATTACCCAAAAACCCCCACCCAGGGACCCCCAAACCCACCCCAGGGACCCCCAAAATCCCCCCCAGGGACCCCTAAACCCCCTCAGGGACCCCCCAAACCCCCCAGAGACCCCCAAATCCACCCCAGGGACCCCAAATCCCCCCCCAGGGTCCCCCAAATCCCCCCCAGGGACCCCCAAATCCCCCCCAGGGACCCCCAAAATCCCCCCAGTGACCCCCCAAATCCCCCCCAGGACCCCCCAAATCCCCCCCAGTGACCCCCAAATCCCCCAGGGACCACCAAGCCCCCCCAGGACCCCCCAAATCTCCCCCAGGGACCCCCCAAACCCCCCCAGGACCCCCAAATCCCCCCAGGGACCCCCAAATCCCCCCCAGGGACCCCCAAACCCCCCCAGGACCCCCAAATCCCCCCCACGACCCCCCCAAACCCCCCCAGTGACCCCCCAAATCCCCCCAGGGACCCCCAAATCCCCCCCACGACCCCCAAATCCCCCCCAGGACCCCCAAACCCCCCCAGGGTCCCCCCAAATCCCCCCAGGGACCCCCAAACCCCCCCAGGACCCCCAAATCCCCTCCAGTGACCCCCAAATCCCCCCCAGGACCCCCCAAACCCCCCAGGGTCCCCCCAAATCCCCCCAGGGACCCCCAAACCCCACGAAGGAACCCCCAAATCCCCCCAGGGACCACCCAAATCCCCCCCAGGGACCCCAAACCCCCCTCAGAGACCCAAACCCACCCGAGGGATCCTCAAATCCCCCAGGGACCCCAAAATCCCCCCAGTGACCCCCAAATCCCCCCCAGAGACCCCCAAATCCCCCCAGAGACCCCCAAAATCCCCCCAGTGACCCCCCAAATCCCCCAGAGACCCCCAAAATGCCCCCAGGGACCCCCAAACCCCACGAAGGAACCCCCAAACCCCCCTCAGGGACCTCCATATCCTCCTCAGGGACCCCCAAAATCCCCAGGGACCCCCCAAAATCCCCCCAGGGACCCCCCAAACCCCCCCAGGACCCCCAAAATCCCCCCAGGGACCCCCCAAACCCCCCCAGGACCCCCAAAATCCCCCCAGGGACCCCCAAACCCCACGAAGGAACATCCAAACCCCCCAGGGACCCCCAAATCCCCCCAGAGACCCCCAAATCCCCCCCAGGAACCCCCAAATCCCCCCCAGAGACCCCCAAAATCCCCCCAGGGACCCCCAAATCCCCCCCAGGGACCCCCCAAATCCCCCCAGGGATCCCAAACCCCCCTCAGAGACCCCAAACCCACCCCAGGGACCCCCCAAACCCACCCGAGGGATCCTCAAAATCCCACCCAGGACCCCCAAATCCCCTCCAGGCCCCCCAAAATCCCCCCAGTGACCCCCCAAATCCCCCCAGGGACCCCCAAACCCCCCAGGACCCCCAAAATCCCCCCCAGAGACCCCCAAATCCCCCCAGGACCCCAAATCCCCCAGTGACCCCCCAAATCCCCCCAGTGACCCCCCAAATCCCCCCCAGGGACCCCCAAAAATCCCCCAGGACCCCCAAAATCCCCCCCAGGACCCCCAAAATCCCCCCAGTGACCCCCAAATCCCCCCCAGGCCCCCCCAAAATCCCCCAGGACCCCCAAAATCCCCCCAGGGACCCCGAAAATTCCCCCAGGGACCCCCAAACCCACCCCAGGGACCCCAAACCCACCCCAGGGACCCCACAAACCCACCCGAGGGATCCTCAAAATCCTACCCAGGACCCCCAAACCCCCCCAGGGACCCCGAAAATCCCCCAGTGACCCCCAAATCCCCCCCAGAGACCCCCAAATCCCCCCCAGGCCCCCCCAAAATCCCCCCAGTGACCCCCCCAAATCCTCCCCAGGGGCCCCAAACCCCACGAAGGAACCCCCAAACCCCCCTCAGTGACCCCAAAATCCCCCCCAGGGACCCCAAAACCCCCCCAGGACCCCCAAATCCCCCCCAGAGACCCCCAAACCCACCCGAGGGATCCTCAAAATCCCACCCAGGACCCCCAAACCCCACCACAGGAACCCCCAAATCCCCCCAGGACCCCCCAAACCCCCCCAGGGACCCCCAAACCCCCCAGGACCCCCAAAATCCCCCCAGTGACCCCAAATCCCCCCCAGTGACCCCCAAATACCCCCCAGGGACCCCCAAACCCCACGAAGGAACCTCCAAACCCCCCTCAGGGACCCCCAAATCCCCCCCAGAGACCCCCAAATCCCCCCCAGGGACCCCCACCTACCACCCAGATGCGGGGGGGGGGTCCGGGCCCGGCCAGGACCCCCCCGGTGCCCCCCAGGAGCAAACGCAGCCCCAGGCGCAGGATCAGCCCCAGCAGCAGCCAGAGCCCCGAGGAGAAGAGCAGCAGGGCCAGGGGGTCCCGCAGCCCCCCCGGAATCAGGGGGCTGGAAACGGGGTCAGGGACCCCAAAAATGGAACCAGGGACCCCAAAAACCCCAAAACCCACCCCAGAATCCCCAAAAACCCCAAAAATCCATCCCGAAATCCACCCCGGGAGAGGAGAAGAGCAGCAGGGCCAGGGGGTCCCGCAGCCCCCCCGGAATCAGGGGGCTGGAAATGGGGTGAGGCACCCCAAAAATGCACCCAGGGACCCCAAAAATGGAACCAGGGACCCCAAAATCCTCAAAAACCCACCCCAGAATCCCAAAAACCCCAAAAATCCACCCCAAAATCCACCCCAGGAGAGGAGAAGAGCAGCAGGGCCAGGGGGTCCCGCAGCCCCCCCGGAATCAGGGGGCTGGAAATGGGGTCAGGCACCCAAAAATGCACCCAGGGACCCCAAAAATGGAACCAGGGACCCCAAAAACCCCCAAAAACCCACCCCAGAATCCCAAAAACACCAAAAATCCAGCCCAAAATCCACCCTGGGAGAGAAGAGCAGCAGGGCCAGGGGGTCCCGCAGCCCCCCCGGAATCAGGGGGCTGGAAACGGGGTCAGGGACCCCAAAAATGCACCCAGGGACCCAAAAATGGAACCAGGGACCCCAAAAATGGAACCAGGGACCCCAAAAACCCCAAAAATCCACCCCAAAACTCCCAAAAAATCCATCCCAAAATCCACCCCGGGAGAGGAAAAGAGCAGCAGGGCCAGGGGGTCCCGCAGCCCCCCCGGAATCAGGGGGCTGGAAATGGGGTCAGGCACCCCAAAAATGCACCCAGGGACCCCAAATATGGAACCAGGGACCCCAAAATGGAACCAGGGACCCCAAAAACCCCCAAAAACCCACTCCAGAATTCCCAAAAACCCCAAAAATCCACCCCAAAATCCACCCCGGGAGAGGAGAAGAGCAGCAGGGCCAGGGGGTCCCGCAGCCCCCCGGAATCAGGGGCTGGAAATGGGGTGAGGGACCCCAAAAATGCACCCAGGGACCCCAAAATGGAACCAGGGACCCAAAAACCCCAAAAACCCACCCCAGAATCCCAAAAACCCCAAAAATCCATCCCAAAATCCACCCCAGGAGAGGAGAAGAGCAGCAGGGCCAGGGGGTCCCGCAGCCCCCCCGGAATCAGGGAGCTGGAAACGGGGTCAGGGACCCCAAAAATGGAACCAGGGACCCCAAAAATGCACCCAGGGACCCCAAAAATGGAACCAGGGACCCCAAAAACCCCAAAATCCACCCCAAAACTCCCAAAAATCCATCCCAAAATCCACCCCTGGGAGAGGAGAAGAGCAGCAGGGCCAGGGGGTCCCGCAGCCCCCCGGAATCAGGGGGCTGGAAACAGGGTCAGGGACCCCAAAAATGCAACCATGGACCCCAAAAATGGAACCAGGGACCCCAAAAATGGAACCAGGGACCCCAAAAACCCCCAAAAACCCACCCCAGAATCCCTAAAAACACCAAAAATCCAGCCCAAAATCCACCCCGGGAGAGGAGAAGAGCAGCAGGGCCAGGGGGTCCCGCAGCCCCCCCGGAATCAGGGGGCTGAAACGGGGTGAGGCACCCCAAAAATGGAACCAGGGACCCCAAAAACCCCAAAAATCCACCCCAGAATTCCCAAAAACCCCAAAAATCCAGCCCAAAATCCACCCTGGGAGAGAAGAGCAGCAGGGCCAGGGGGTCCCGCAGACCCCCCGGAATCAGGGGGCTGGAAATGGGGTGAGGGACCCCAAAAATGCACCCTGGTACCCAAAATGGAACCAGGGACCCCAAAAACCCCCAAAATCCACCCCCAAAACTCCCAAAAATCCATCCCAAAATCCACCCTGGGAGAGGAGAAGAGCAGCAGGGCCAGGGGGTCCCGCAGCCCCCCCGGAATCAGGGGGCTGGAAACGGGTCAGGGACCCCAAAAATGGAACCAGGGACCCCAAAAATGGAACCAGGGACCCCAAAAATGGAACCAGGGACCCCAAAAACCCCCAAAATCCACCCCAAAACTCCCAAAAATCCATCCCAAAATCCACCCCGGGAGAGGAGAAGAGCAGCAGGGCCGGGGGTCCCGCAGCCCCCCCGGAATCAGGGGGCTGGAAACGGGGTGAGAGACCCCAAAAATGCACCCAGGGACCCCAAAAATGGAACCAGGGACCCCAAAAATGGAACCAGGGACCCCAAAAACCCCAAAACCCACCCAGGGACCCCAAAAATCCACCCTGGGACCCCAAAAATCCCTCCCCGAGACCCCCAAAAGCCACTTTGGGACCCCCCAAAAATCCACCCCAAAAAAACCCCCCAAGACCCCAAAATCCCACCCGATCACCCCAATTTTGGTGCCCCCCCCCCCCCCACTCCAGGAATTTGGGGAATTTTGGGGTGCCCCCTCCCCAAATTTGGGGGTCCCCCTTACCTGTGGGGCAGCCCCCGGCCAGGGCCCCCACCAGCCCCAGGGAGGGGTCGAGTCCGGCGGCCTCGCAGACCCCCACGGCCCCCCCAAAAACAGCCAGGTCCGGGGTCCCGCGGGGTGAGTCTGGAACCCCAAAATATCCCATCGGCACCCCAAAATCCCATCGGACCCCAAAATCCATCCTGAGATCCCAAAAAACCCCAAAATCCACCCCAAAAAACCCCAAAACCACCAAAATCCACCCCAAAAACAGGCAGGTCCGGGGTCCCGCGGGGTGAGTCTGGAACCCCAAAATATCCCATCGGCACCCCAAAATCCCATCGGACCCCAAAATCCATCCTGACATCCCAAAAACCCCCAAAATCCACCCCAAAAAACCCCCAAAATCACCAAAATCCAACCCAAAAATCACCAAAATCCACCCCCAAAAACAGGCAGGTCCGGGGTCCCGCGGGGTGAGTCTGGAACCCCAAAATATCCCATCGGCACCCCAAAATCCCATCGGACCCCAAAATCCATCCTGAGATCCCAAAAATCCCCAAAATCCACCCAAAAAAACCCCCAAAATCCACCCCAAAAATCAGCAAAAATCACCAAAATCCATCCAAAAACAGCCAGGTCCGGGGTCCGTGGGGTGAGTCTGGAACCCCAAAATATCCCATCGGCACCCCAAAATCACATCGGACCCCAAAATCCATCCTGAGATCCCAAAAACCCCCAAAATCCACCCCAAAAAAACCCCAAAATCCACCCCAAAAAACCCCCAAAATCACCAAAATCCACCCCAAAAACAGGCAGGTCCAGGGTCCCGCGGGGTGAGTCTGGAACCCCAAAATATCCCATCGGCACCCCAAAATCCCATCGGACCCCAAAATCCATCCTGAGATCCCAAAAATCCCCCAAAATCCACCCCAAAAAACCCCAAAATCCACCCCAAAAAACCCCCAAAATCCACCCCAAAAAACCCCCAAAATCACCAAAATCCACCCCAAAAACAGGCAGGTCCGGGGTCCCGCGGGGTGAGTCTGGAACCCCAAAATATCCCATCGGCACCCCAAAATCCCATCGGACCCCAAAATCCATCCTGAGATCCCAAAAAAACCCCAAAATCCACCCCAAAAATCAGCAAAAATCACCAAAATCCACCCCAAAAATCACCAAAATCCACCCCAAAAACAGGCAGGTCCGGGGTCCCGCGGGGTGAGTCTGGAACCCCAAAATATCCCATCGGCACCCCAAAATCACATCGGCACCCCAAAATTCATCCTGAGATCCCAAAAACCCCCAAAATCCACCCCAAAAAACCCCCAAAATCCATCCCAAAAATCAGCAAAAATCACCAAAATCCACCCCAAAAACAGCCAGGTCCGGGGTCCCGCGGGGTGAGTCTGGAACCCCAAAATATCCCATCGGCACCCCAAAATCCCATCGGACCCCAAAATCCATCCTGAGATCCCAAAAACCCCCAAAATCCACCCCAAAAAACCCCCAAAATCACCAAAATCCACCCCAAAAATCACCAAAATCCCCCCCAAAAACAGGCAGGTCCGGGGTCCTGCGGGGTGAGTCTGGAACCCCAAAATATCCCATCGGCACCCCAAAATCCCATCGGACCCCAAAATCCATCCTGAGATCCCAAAAACCCCCAAAATCCACCCCAAAAAACCACCAAAATCACCAAAATCCAACCCAAAAATCACCAAAATCCACCCCCAAAAACAGGCAGGTCCGGGGTCCCGCGGGGTGAGTCTGGAACCCCAAAATATCCCATCGGCACCCCAAAATCCCATCGGACCCCAAAATCCATCCTGAGATCCCAAAAACCCCCAAAATCCACCCCAAAAACCCCCAAAATCCACCCCAAAAAACCCCAAAATCCACCCCAAAAATCAGCAAAATCCACCCCAAAAACAGGCAGGTCCGGGGTCCCGCGGGGTGAGTCTGGAACCCCAAAATATCCCATCGGCACCCCAAAATCCCATCGGACCCCAAAATCCATCCTGGGATCCCAAAAACCCCCAAAATCCACCCCAAAAAACCCCAAAACCCCCAAAATCCACCCCAAAAAAACCCCAAAATCCACCCCAAAAATCAGCAAAAATCACCAAAATCCAACCCAAAAAACCCCAAAACCCCCAAAATCCACCCCAAAAAAACCCCAAAATCCACCCCAAAAAACCCCCAAAATCACCAAAATCCAGCCCAAAAAACCCCCAAAACCCCCAAAATCCATCCCGGGACCCCCAAAAATCCACCCCGAGTCCCAAAAATCACCAAAATCCCCCCAAAACCAGCCCAAATTTGGGGGCCCTGGACCCATTTCCAGCTGCCCCCTCCCCAATTTCAGGCTCCTCCACGCCGCTTTGGGGGTCTCCTCCCCACTTTTGGGGTGCCATACCCCAATTTCGGGGTCCCCCTCCCCAATTTCGGGCTCCCCCTCCCCAATTTCAGCCTCCCCCTCCCCAAATTTCGGGGTGCGTACCCCAATTTCGGCATCCCATACCCCAATTTCAGACTCCCCCTCCCCAGTTTCAGGCTCCCCCTCCCCAATTTCGGGGTCCCCTCCCCAATTTCGTGGTTCCCCCCCCCATATTTTGGGGTCCCCCTCCCCAATTTCAGGGTCCCCCTCCCCAATTTCGGGGTGCGTACCCCAATTTCAGGCTCCCCCTCCCCAATTTCGGGGTCCCCTCCCCAATTTCAGGCTCCCCCTCCCCAATTTCGGGGTCCCCCTCCCCAATTTCGGGGTCCCCTCCCCAAATTCGGGGTCCCATACCCCAATTTTGAGGTCCTATTCCCCAATTTCAGGCTCCCCCTCCCCAATTTCGGGGTCCCATACCCCAATTTCGGGGTCCCCCTCCCCAATTTCAGCCTCCCCCTCCCCAATTTCAGGCTCCCCCTCCCCAATTTCAGGCTCCCCCTCCCCAATTTCGGCGTCCCATACCCCAATTTCGGGGTCCCCCTCCCCAATTTCGGGGTCCCCTCCCCAAATTTCAGACTCCCCCTCCCCAATTTCAGGCTCCCCCTCCCCAATTTCAGGGTCCCCTCCCCAATTTCGGGGTCCCCTCCCCAATTTCGGGCTCCCCCTCCCCAATTTCGGGGTCCCCTCCCCAATTTCAGCCTCCCCCTCCCCAATTTCGGGGTCCCCTCCCCAATTTCAGGGTCCCATACCCCAATTTCGGGCTCCCCCTCCCCAATTTCGGGGTCCCCTCCCCAATTTCAGCCTCCCCCTCCCCAATTTCGAGGTCCCACACCCCAATTTCAGGCTCCCCCTCCCCAATTTCAGGCTACCCCTCCCCAATTTCGGGGTCCCATACCCCAATTTCAGCCTCCCCCTCCCCAATTTCGGGCTCCCCCTCCCCAATTTCGGGGTCCCCTCCCCAATTTCGGGGTCCCCTCCCCAATTTCGGGGTCCCATACCCCAATTTCGGGCTCCCCCTCCCCAATTTCGGGGTCCCCTCCCCAATTTCGGGGTCCCCCTCCCCAATTTCAGGGTCCCCCTCCCCAATTTCGGGGTCCCCTCCCCAATTTCGGGGTCCCCCTCCCCAATTTCGGGGTCCCATACCCCAATTTCAGGCTCCCCATACCCAAATTTCGGGGTGCGTACCCCAATTTCAGGCTCCCCCTCCCCAATTTCAGCCTCCCCCTCCCCAATTTCGGGGTCCCCTCCCCAATTTCGGGGTCCCCTCCCCAATTTTGGGGTCCCATACCCCAATTTCAGCCTCCCCCTCCCCAATTTCAGCCTCCCCCTCCCCAATTTCGGGGTCCCCTCCCCAATTTCGGGGTCCCCTCCCCAATTTCGGGGTCCCACACCCCAATTTCAGCCTCCCCCTCCCCAATTTCGAGGTCCCCTCCCCAATTTCGGGGTCCCCTCCCCAATTTCGAGGTCCCATACCCCAATTTCGGGGTCCCCTCCCCAATTTCGGGGTCCCATACCCCAATTTCGGGGTCCCATACCCCAATTTCGGGGTCCCATACCCCAATTTCAGACTCCCCCTCCCCAATTTCGGGGTCCCCTCCCCAAATTTCGGGGTGCGTACCCCAAATCCGCGCAGGCGCCTCCGGCCCGAGCTCAGCACCCCCCGGCTCAGGTGTCGCAGCGGCCCCGGGCCCGGGGGGGACCCCCCCGGAGCCCCCAGGGACCCCCCAAAAACGCCGATCACGGCCGCCTCCGCCATCTGGGGGGGACCCCAAAAATGAGCACCCCCAAATCTGGGGGGACACCCCGAATTTCAGCTCCGAAATCCAGCCCGAACCCCAAAATTCACCCCAAAATCCATTGGGGAACACAAATCCATTGGGGACTCAAAATTCACCCCAAAAATCCATTGGGGACACCCCAAATCCAGCCCAAAATCCATTGGGAACCCCAAAATCTATCGGGGACCCCAAATCTGGGGGGACACCCCGAATTCCAGCCCCGAAATCCAGCCTGAATCCCAAAATTCACCCCAAAATCCATTGGGGAACACAAAATTCACCCCAAAATCCATTGGGGACACCCCAAATCCAGCCCAAAATCCATTGGGAACCCCAAAATCTATCGGGGACCCCAAATCTGGGGGGACACCCCGAATTCCAGCCCCGAAATCCAGCCTGAATCCCAAAATTCACCCCAAAATCCATTGGGGAACACAAAATTCACCCCAAAATCCATTGGGGACACCCCAAATCCAGCCCAAAATCCATTGGGAACCCCAAAATCTATCGGGGACCCCAAATCTGGGGGGACACCCCGAATTCCAGCCCCGAAATCCAGCCTGAACCCCAAAATTCACCCCAAAATCCATTGGGGAACACAAAATTCACCCCAAAATCCATTGGGGACCTCAAATCCATCAAGAGCCCCCAAATTCACCCCAAAATTCACCCCAAAATCCACTGGGACACCCCCAAATCCACCCGGAACCCCGAATTCCACCCCCAAAATCCACCGGGAACCCTCAAATCCATCGGGACCCCCAAATTCCACCCCCAAAATCCATCGGGAACCTCCTAAAACCATCGGGACCCCCCAAATTCCAGCCCAAAATCCATCGGGAATGCCCAATATCCATCAGGACCCCCCAAATCCATTGGGACCCCCAAATTCCACCCCAAATCCACCGGGACCCCCTAAAACCAAACCTAAATCCACCCAGGACCCCCCAAATCCATCGTGACCCCCAAATTCCACCCCAAAATATAGTCGGGACCCCCAAATTCCACCCCCAAACCCACCCGGAACCCCCCAAATCCACCGGGACCCCCTAAAACCAACCCTAAATCCACCCAGGGTTCCCCAAATCCACCGGGACCCCCAAATTCCACCCCCAAACCCACCCGGGACCCCCAAATTCCCCCCCCAAATCCACCCGGGACCCCCCAAATCCACCGGGACCCCCAAATTCCCCCCCAAACCCACCCGGGACCCCCCTAGGAAATCGAGGCCCCCCCAAATCCCATCCCTCCCCCACCCCAAAACCTTCCCCTCCCCCCCCCAAAGGATGCTCTGCCCCTCCCCCACCCCAGCCCCGGGGGGGGGATCGATCCGCCCCTCCCCCACCCCACCAGGGTCGATTTTGGGGGGGGGGAGGGGAGGGGGAGGGGGAGGGACCCCCCCAGCCCCTCCCCCCTCCCCTCCCCCCCCTCACCTTGGAGCTGCCGCCGGATCAAACCATTCCCCTCCCGGGGGGGGGAGCACCCCGAGGATTTTGGGGGGGGGGGGTCCGCGGTTTCGATGGGGAGGGGTCACCCCAATTTTGGGGGGTTTTTTTGGGGGGGCTCCGGGAGTCTGGGGGTCCCCCCGAGGCCGAGGATGCGGAGGAGGAGGAGGAGGGAGCGACCCCTCCCCCTGCCCCTCCCCCCGGCCCTCCCCCACCAGGGGAGGGGCCAGCGAGGGGAAACCCCCCCCCCCCAAAAAAAAAAAACACCAAAACCACCAGGGGACCCCCCCAAAAAATCTGGGATACGCCCCAAAATTTGTGGGAACACCCTAAAATTAACGGGGAACACGCTCATTTTAGGGAATCCCCCAAAATTTATGGGAGCACCCCAAAATTTATGGGAGTCCCCAAAAATTCATGGGAGCACTCTAAAATTAACCCCCTCCCAAAATTAATGGGGAGCCCCCCCGAATTTATGGAGGCCACCCCCAAATTTATGGGAATCCTCCCAAAATTAATGGGAGTCCCCCAAAATTAATGGGAATCCCCCAAAATTAATGGGGAGCCCCCCGAATTTATGGAGGCCGCCCCCAAATTTATGGGAATCTCCCAAAATTAATGGGAGTCCCCCAAAATTAATGGGGACGTCCCAAATTTATGGAGGCCACCCCAAATTTATGGGAATCCTCCCAAATTTATGGGAGCACCCCAAAATTTATGGGAGTCCCCCAAAATTAATGGGGATGTCCCAAATTTATGGAGACTGTCCCCAAATTTATGGGAATCCTCCCAAATTGATGGGGACACCCTAAAATTAATGGGGACACCCCAAAATTAGTGGGAACACCCTAAAATGAATGGGGATCACCCATAATTAATGGGGACCCCTCCCAAAATTAATGGGAACGCCCTGAAATTAATGGGGACCCCCTAATTAATAGGGACACCCTAAAATTAATGGGGATCACCCATAATTAATGGGGACCCCTCCCAAAATTAATGGGAACGCCCTGAAATTAATGGGGACCCCCTAAATTTATGGGAATCCCACTAATTAATAGGGACACCCTAAAATTAATGAGGAATTCCCCCAAATTTATGGAGGCCACCCAAAATTTTACGGGAGCCCCCCCCGAAAAGTGAGGGGGGCCCCAAAAGGCGCGGCCCAAATTTGGGGGGAGGGTCGGGGGGGCACTGGGGGGACATTGGGGACATTGGGGGCACTGGGGGGGCACTGGGGACATTTGGGGACATTTTGGGGGGACATTGGGGGGACATTTTGGGGGGGCATTGGGGACATTGGGGGACATTTGGGGTCACTGGGGGGCATTGGGGGACATTTTGGGGGGGATTGGGGGCACTGGGGGGACACTGGGGGGCATTGGGCACATTTTGGGGGGACATTTGGGGACACTGGGGGACATTGGGGGGACACTGGGGGGGATTTTGGGGACATTGGGGGGACATTTGGGGGGACATTGGGGGGGCATTGGGGACACTGGGGGACATTTGGGGTCACTGGGGGGACATTGGGCACATTGGGGGGACATCAGGGGGCACTGGGGGTGACACCGGGGTGTCCCCACGGGGGGTGACACCGGGGTGTCCCCAAGGTGGGTGACACTGGGGGTGACACCGGGGTGTCCCCATGGGTGGGTGACACCGGGGGTGACACCGGGGGTGACGACACCGGGGTGTCCCCACGGGGGGTGACACCGGGGGGGTGACACCGGGGTGTCCCCACGGGTGGGTGACACCGGGGGGTGACACCGGGGTGTCCCAATGGGTGGGTGACACTGGGGGTGACACTGGGGGTGACACCGGGGTGTCCCCACGGGGGCTGACACCGGGGTGTCCCCAAGGTGGGTGACACCGGGGTGTCCCCATGGTGGGTGACACTGGGGGTGACACCGGGGTGTCCCCAAGGTAGGTGGCACCGGGGTGTCCCCAAGGTGGTTGACACCGGGGGTGGCACCGGGGTGTCCCCAAGGTGGGTGACATGGGGGTGACACCGGGGGTGACACCGGGGTGTCCCAATGGGTGGGTGACACCGGGGGGTGACACCGCGGGTGACACCGGGGTGTCCCCACGGGTGGGTGTCACTGGGGGTGACACCGGGGTGTCCCCAAGGTGGGTGTCACTGGGGGTGACACCGGGGTGTCCCCAAGGTGGGTGACACCGGGGGTGACACCGGGGGTGGCACCGGGGTGTCCCAATGGGTGGGTGACACCGCGGGTGACACTGGGGGTGACACCGGGGTGTCCCCACGGGGGGTGACACCGCGGGTGACACCGGGGTGTCCCCAAGGTGGGTGACACCGCGGGTGACACCGCGGGTGACACCGGGGTGTCCCCACGGGGGGTGACACCGCGGGTGACACCGCGGGTGACACCGGGGTGTCCCCACGGGGGTCCCGCCGCGGGTGCTGCCGCCCGCCCCCCCCATCCCCCGCACCGGGGCGGTGACAGTGACACCGGTACCGGGGTTGGGAGAGGGCGGGGGGCGCGGGGGGGACCGACCCCCAAACCGGGACCCCCCGACTGGGACCCCAAATCGGGACCCCCAAATCGGGACCCCAAACTGGGACCCCAAACTGGGACCCCCAAATCGGGACCCCCAAATCGGGACCCCAAACTGGGACCCCAAACTGGGACCCCAAATCGGGACCCCAAACCGGGACCCCAAACCGGGACCCCCAAACCGGGACCCCCAAATCGGGACCCCAAACCGGGACCCCAAACTGGGACCCCAAATCGGGACCCCCCAAACCGGGACCCCAAACTGGGACCCCAAATCGGGACCCTCAAATCGGGACCCCCAACCAGGACCCCAAATCGGGACCCCAAACCGGGACCCCCAAATCAGGACCCCAAATCGGGACCCCAAATCGGGACCCCAAATCGGGACCCCCAAATCGGGACCCCAAACTGGGACCCCCAAATCGGGACCCCCAAACTGGGACCTCAAATCGGGACCCCAAATCGGGACCCCAAACCGGGACCCCCAAATCGGGACCCCAAATCGGGACCCCCAAATCGGGACCCCCCAAACTGGGACCCCCAAATCGGGACCCCAAATCGGGACCCCAAACTGGGACCCCCAAATCGGGACCCCAAATCGGGACCCCCAAATCGGGACCCCAAACTGGGACCCCCAAATCGGGACCCCAAATCGGGACCCTCAAATCGGGACCCCAAACTGGGACCCCCGACCAGGACCCCAAATCGAGACCCTGAACACCCCAAAATCCCCAAACTGGGACCCCAAACTGGGACCCCCAAACCCACCAGACACCCCCAAACTGGGACCCCAAACACCCCTAAACTGGGACCCCCAAACCCCTCAGACACCCCCAAACTGGGACCCCAAACACCCCTAAACTGGGACCCCCAAACCCCTCAGACACCCCCAAACTGGGACCCCCAAACCCCCCAGACACCCCCAAATCAGGACGCCAAATTGGGACCCCAAACACCCTTAAACACCCCAAAATCGGGACCCCAAACTGGGACCCCCAAACCCCCAAATCAGGACCCCAAACACTCCCAAAATTGGGACCCTAAACACCCCCAAACTGGGACCCCTAAACTGGGACCCCCAAACCCCCCAGACACCCCAAACTGGGACCCCCAAACCCCCCAGACACCCCCAAACTGGGACCCCAAACACTCCCAAATCGGACCTAAAATCGGGACCCCAAACACCCCCAAAATTGGGACCCCAAAAACCCTTAAACACCCCAAAATCGGGACCCCAAACACCCCCAAAATCGGGACCCCAAACACCCCAAAATCGGGACCCCAAACACCCCAAAATCGGGACCCCAAACACCCCCAAAATTGGGACCCCAAACACCCTTTTGGTGTCCCAAAATTTGGAGTTTTCTCATTTTTGAGGTCCCAGATTTTGGATTTTTTCTCATTTTTGGTGTCCCAGATTTTGGATTTTTTCTCATTTTTGGTGTCCCAAATTTTGGGCTTTTCTCATTTTTGGTGTCCCAAATTTTGGATTTTTTCTCATTTTTGGTGTCCCAAATTTTGGGCTTTTCTCATTTTTGGTGTCCCAAATTTTGGGCTTTTCTCACTTTTGGTGTCCCAAATTTTGGGCTTTTCTCATTTTTGGTGTCCCAGATTTTGGATTTTTTCTCATTTTTGGTGTCCCAAATTTTGGGGTTTTCTCATTTTTGGTGTCCCAAATTTTGGGGTTTTCCCATTTTTGGTGTCCCAAATTTTGGATTTTTTCTCATTTTTGGTGTCCCAAATTTTGGGCTTTTCTCATTTTTGGTGTCCCAAATTTTGGATTTTTTCTCATTTTTGGTGTCCCAAATTTTGGGCTTTTCTCACTTTTGGTGTCCCAAATTTTGGGCTTTTCTCATTTTTGAGGTTCCAAATTTTGGGGTTTTCTCATTTTTGGTGTCCCAGATTTTGGATTTTTTCTCATTTTTGGTGTCCCAAATTTTGGGGTTTTCTCATTTTTGGTGTCCCAGATTTTGGATTTTTTCTCATTTTTGGTGTCCCAAATTTTGGGCTTTTCTCATTTTTGGTGTCCCAAATTTTGGGCTTTTCTCACTTTTGGTGTCCCAAATTTTGGGCTTTTCTCATTTTTGGTGTCCCAGATTTTGGATTTTTTCTCATTTTTGGTGTCCCAGATTTTGGATTTTTTCTCATTTTTGGTGTCCCAAATTTTGGGGTTTTCTCATTTTTGGTGTCCCAAATTTTGGGGTTTTCCCATTTTTGGTGTCCCAAATTTTGGATTTTTTCTCATTTTTGGTGTCCCAAATTTTGGGGTTTTCTCATTTTTGGTGTCCCAAATTTTGGGGTTTTCCCATTTTTGGTGTCCCAAATTTTGGATTTTTTCTCATTTTTGGTGTCCCAAATTTTGGGGTTTTCTCATTTTTGGTGTCCCAAATTTTGGGGTTTTCCCATTTTTGGTGTCCCAAATTTTGGATTTTTTCTCATTTTTGGTGTCCCAGATTTTGGATTTTTTATCATTTTTGCGGTTCCCTATTTTTGGGGTTTTCTCGTTTTTGCGGTTCCAAATTTTGGGGTTTTCTCACTTTTGAGGTTCCAAATTTTGGGGTTTTCTCATTTTTGAGGTTCCAAATTTTGGGGTTTTCTCATTTTTGGTGTCCCAAATTTTGGGGTTTTCCCATTTTTGGTGTCCCAAATTTTGGATTTTTTCTCATTTTTGGTGTCCCAAATTTTGGGCTTTTCTCATTTTTGAGGTTCCAAATTTTGGGGTTTTCTCATTTTTGGTGTCCCAGATTTTGGATTTTTTCTCATTTTTGGTGTCCCAAATTTTGGGCTTTTCTCATTTTTGGTGTCCCAGATTTTGGATTTTTTCTCATTTTTGGTGTCCCAAATTTGGAGTTTTCTCATTTTTGAGGTCCCAGATTTTGGATTTTTTCTCATTTTTGGTGTCCCAGATTTTGGATTTTTTCTCATTTTTGGTGTCCCAAATTTTGGATTTTTTCTCATTTTTGGTGTCCCAAATTTTGGGCTTTTCTCACTTTTGGTGTCCCAAATTTTGGGCTTTTCTCATTTTTGGTGTCCCAGATTTTGGATTTTTTCTCATTTTTGGTGTCCCAAATTTTGGGCTTTTCTCATTTTTGGTGTCCCAAATTTTGGATTTTTTCTCATTTTTGGTGTCCCAAATTTTGGGCTTTTCTCACTTTTGGTGTCCCAAATTTTGGGCTTTTCTCATTTTTGAGGTTCCAAATTTTGGGGTTTTCTCATTTTTGGTGTCCCAGATTTTGGATTTTTTCTCATTTTTGGTGTCCCAAATTTTGGGGTTTTCTCATTTTTGAGGTTCCAAATTTTGGGGTTTTCTCATTTTTGGTGTCCCAGATTTTGGATTTTTTCTCATTTTTGGTGTCCCAAATTTTGGGCTTTTCTCATTTTTGCGGTTCCAAATTTTGGGGTTTTCTCATTTTTGGTGTCCCAAATTTTGGGCTTTTCTCACTTTTGGTGTCCCAGATTTTGGATTTTTTCTCATTTTTGGTGTCCCAAATTTTGGGCTTTTCTCACTTTTGGTGTCCCAAATTTTGGGCTTTTCTCACTTTTGGTGTCCCAGATTTTGGATTTTTTCTCATTTTTGGTGTCCCAAATTTTGGGGTTTTCCCATTTTTGGTGTCCCAAATTTTGGGGTTTCCTCATTTTTGGTGTCCCAAATTTTGGATTTTTTCTCATTTTTGGTGTCCCAAATTTTGGGGTTTTCTCACTTTTGAGGTCCCAAATTTTGGGGTTTTCTCATTTTTGGTGTCCCAGATTTTGGATTTTTTCTCATTTTTGGTGTCCCAAATTTTGAGTTTTTCTCGTTTTTGTGGTTCCAAATTTTGGGGTTTTCCCATTTTTGGTGTCCCAAATTTTGGGGTTTTCCCATTCTTGGTGTCCCAAATTTTGGGGTTTTCCCATTTTTGGTGTCCCAAATTTTGGGGTTTCCTCATTTTTAAGGTTCCCTATTTTGGGGTTTTCTCATTTTTGGTGTCCCAGATTTTGGATTTTTTATCATTTTTAAGGTTCCCTATTTTTGGGTTTTTCTCATTTTTGTGTCCCAAATTTTGGGTTTTTCTCGTTTTTGCGGTTCCAAATTTTGGGGTTTTCCCATTTTTGGTGTCCCAAATTTTGGGGTTTTCCCATTTTTGGTGTCCCAAATTTTGGGGTTTTTTCATTTTCGGGGTCCCCTCTCACCTGGTCCCATAAATGCTGTTTTTTTTCCCCCCAACCCCGGCAGTTTTTAAGGTCTCACCCCTCCCCCCCCATTTCCTGCACCCCAAAAACAACAGGAAGGGTGGGGGGGAGGGGCCAGGTTCCCACGGGACCCCCCCACCCACCTGGGGGGGGGAAGGGCATCCGGTTCTCACGGGCCCAGTATAAACCAGTATAAACCAGTATAACTAAATACAGCCTGGTATAACCTGGATTAAATCAGTATAACCCAGTCTAAACCAGTATAACCCAGTACAAACCAGTATAGCACAGTAGAACCCCAAATATAACCCCAAATAACCCAGTATAAACCAGTATAAACCAGTATAACTAAATACAACCTAGTATAGCCCAGTCTAAACCAGTATAACCCAGTACAAACCAGTATAGCGCAGTACAACCCCAAATAACCCAGTATAAACCAGTATAAACCAGTATAACTAAATACAACCTGGTATAACCTGGAATAAAACAGTATACCCCAGTCTAAACCAGTATAACCCAGTACAAACCAGTATAGCCCAGTAGAACCCCAAATATAACCCCAAATAACCCAGTACAAACCAGTATAAACCAGTATAACTAAATACAACCTGGTATAACCTGGATTAAACCAGTATAGCCCAGTCTAAACCAGTATAACCCAGTCTAAACCAGTATAGCGCAGTACAACCCCAAATATAACCCCAAATAACCCAGTATAAACCAGTATAAACCAGTATAACTAAATACAACCTGGTATAACCTGGATTAAACCAGTATAGCCCAGTCTAAACCAGTATAACCCAGTATAAACCAGTATAGCGCAGTACAACCCCAAATATAACCCCAAATAACCCAGTATAAACCAGTATAAACCAGTATAAACCAGTATAAACCAGTATAACTAAATACAACCTGGTATAACCTGGGTTAAATCAGTATAACGCAGTCTAAACCAGTATAACCCAGTACAAACCAGTATAGCCCAGTAGAACCCCAAATATAACCCCAAATTACCCCAGTATAAACCAGTATAAACCAGTATAACTAAATACAACCTGGTATAACCTGGAATAAAACAGTATAGCCCAGTCTAAACCAGTATAACCCAGTACAAACCAGTATAGCGCAGTACAACCCCAAATATAACGCCAAATTACTCCAGTACAAACCAGTATAAACCAGTATAACTAAATACAACCTGGTATAACCTGGATTAAATCAGTATAACCCAGGCTAGACCAGTATAACCCCAAACATAACCCAAAATAACCCAGTAGAAACCAGTATACCCCAGTACAAACCAGTATAGCCGAGTACAAACCAGTACAACCCAGTACAACCCCAAATTGCCCAGTACAAACCAGTACAAACCAGTATAACCCCAAATCGCCCAGTACAAACCAGTATAACCCCAAATAGAACCCCAAATAGCCCAGTACAACCCAATATAACCCGAAATAACCCAGTACAAACCACTACAGCCCAGTACAAACCAGTACAACCCAGTACAACCCAGTACAACCCCAAATCGCCCAGTACAAACCAGTACAAACCAGTATAACCCCAAATATAACCCCAAATAACCCAGTACAACCCAATATAACCCGAAATAACCCAGTACAAACCACTACAGCCCAGTACAAACCAGTACAACCCAGTACAACCCAGTACAACCCCAAATCGCCCAGTACAAACCAGTACAAACCAGTATAACCCCAAATATAACCCCAAATAGCCCAGTACAACCCAATATAACCCGAAATAACCCAGTACAAACCAGTACAAACCAGTACAACCCCAAATCGCCCAGTACAAACCAGTATAACCCCAAATTGCCCAGTACAAACCAGTACAACCCAATATAACCCGAAATAACCCAGTACAAACCAGTATAGCCCAGTACAAACCAGTACAAACCAGTACAACCCAGTACAACCCCAAATCGCCCAGTACAAACCAGTACAAACCAGTACAACCCCAAATCGCCCAGTACAAACCAGTATAACCCCAAATAGAACCCCAAATAGCCCAGTACAACCCAATATAACCCGAAATAACCCAGTACAAACCAGTACAACCCAATACAACCCCAAACCGCCCAGTACAAACCAGTAAAACCCAGCGCAGCTCCCAGTACCACCCGATTGTCGTGGGAAAAGCTCACAATCCCCCCATAAACTCCCTGGGAATTGCCCAAATTCCCCCAAAAAACCTCTCAGGTAAAAACTCACCTGCAAGGGCTGCTCCAGGTGGGACCCCTCACGTTTTCCTGCTCTTTTCTCCCCTCACATTTATTTCCCTTCTTCCCCTCACATTTCCCAATCTTTTTTCCCTCACATTTCCTCTCTTTTTTCCTTTAGACTTCCCATTATTTTCCCCCCTCACATTTCCCGCCCTTTTCCCCCCCTCACATTTTCCATATTTTTCCCCTCACATTTCCCACCCTTTTCCCCTCACCTTTCTCACTCTTTTCCCTCATTTTTCCTGCTTTTTCCCCCTCACGTTTCCCATTTTTTCCCCTCACGTTTCCCATCTTTTTCCCCTTCACGTTTCCCGCCCATTTCCCCTCACCTTTCTCACTCTTTCCCCTCATTTTTCCTGCTTTTTCCCCTCACGTTTCCCATTTTTTTCCCCTTCACATTTCCCACCCATTTCCCCTCATTTCCTGCCCATTTCCCCTCACCTTTCTCACTCTTTTCCCCTCACATTTCCCATTTTTTCCCCTCATATTTCCCACCCTTTTCTCCCCTCACGTTTCCCACCTTTTTCCCCCTCACATTTCCCATCCTTTTTACCTCACCTTTCTCACTCTTTCCCCTCATTTTTCCTGCTTTTTTCCCCTCACATTTCCCTTTTTTTTCCCCTCACATTCCCACTCATTTCCCCCCTCACATTTCCAACCCATTTCCCCTAATTTCCCACCCGTTTCCCCTCACCTTTCTCACCCTTTTCCCTCATTTTTCCTGCTTTTTCCCCCTCACATTTCCCATATTTTTCCCCTCACGTTTCCCACCCATTTCCCCTCACCTTTCTCACCCTTTCCCCTCATTTTTCCTGCTTTCTTTCCCCTCACATTTCCCACCCTTTCCCCCTCACATTTCCCACCCATTTTTCCTCTTTTCCATATTTTTCCCCTCACATTTCCCACCCTTTTTACCTCACCTTTTTCACCATTTTCCCTCATTTTTCCTGCTTTTTTTCCCCTCACATTTCCCATTTTCCCCCTCACATTTCCAACCCATTTCCCCTCATTTCCCGCCCTTTTTACCTCATATTTTTCACCCTTTTCCTTCATTTTCCCCGCCTTTTCCCCCCTCACATTTCCCATATTTTTCCCCTCACATTCCCACTCATTTTCCCCCTCACATTTCCAACCCATTTCCCCTCATTTCCCTCCCTTTTTACCTCACCTTTTTCACTCTTTTCCCTCATTTTTCCTGCTTTTTTTCCCCCTCACATTTCCCACCCTTTCCCCCCATCACATTTCCCATTTTTCCCCCTCACATTTCCCACCCATTCCCCTCATTTCCCTCCCTTTTCCCCTCACCTTTCTCACCCTTTCCCCTCATTTTCCCCGCCTTTTCCCCCTCACATTTCCCATATTTTTCCCCCTCACATTTCCCACCCATTCCCCTCATTTCCCTCCCTTTTCCCCTCACCTTTCTCACCCTTTCCCCTCATTTTCCCTGCCTTTCCCCCCTCACATTTCCCATATTTTTTCCCCCCCCTCACATTTCCCGCCCTTTTCCCCATCACATTTCCCATATTTTTCCCCCTCACATTTCCCACCCATTTCCCCTCATTTCCCTCCCTTTTCCCCTCACCTTTCTCACCCTTTCCCCTCATTTCCCCCGCCTTTCCCCCCTCACATTTCCCATATTTTTTCCCCCCCTCACATTTCCCGCCCTTTTCCCCCCTCCCCTTTTTCCCGCAAACCCCGCGCGGAGCCGAAAGGACCCGAACGCCGCTCCCGGCCGACGGCGGAGATTGCCGAAGCGAGCCGGAAAATCCCGAAAGAACCCGGAAACCCGCGGAGGAATGCCGCGCTTGGCGAACAGCGCCGGAGATTGCCGAAGGGGGGCGGAGATTGCCGAAGAGGGGGCGGAGACTGCCGGAAGTGGGCGGAGATTGCCGAAGAGGGGGCGGAGACTGCCGGAAGTGGGCGGAGACTGCCGAAGAGGGAGCGGAGACTGCCGAAGAGGGGGCGGAGACTGCCGGAAGTGGGCGTGGCTTAGCGAGCCGCCGGAGCTCCCGTCGCTCTTTCCGTTTCCGGCGGCCGCAAGGAGCGGAGGTGCGGCGTGGGGCTCCGGTTTGGGGCGGCCCGCGGGGGCTCGGGGGTGCCCGGGGAGGGCTCGCTAACCCCGGGGAGGCTCTCTGAGGGTGCGGGGGAGCGGGCTGTGAGGCGCGGCGGCGGTGCTGAGGAGGCTCCCCTGGGCTGTCCCCCGCAGGCGCCATGTCGGCCCATTTGCAGTGGATGGTGGTGAGGAACTGCTCCAGTTTCCTGCTGAAGAGGAACAACCAGACCTACAGCACCGTCAGTGCGGGGAGGGGAGCGGGGTTAGGGTCCCTCAAAGCCCAAAAATCGCAAAAAACAAAAAGATTTAAGCACCCGATATATCCCCATTAACACACAAAGGGGGTCCCCCAAACCCTCGGGATTCCACCCCTGTCTCTCTCCCCAGCCTCCTGAGAACCTCCCTGATTTTTGGGGTGCCCTGCGAATTGTCGGGGACACCCCCAGACACTCTCCCAAATCCCCTTTGTAACCTCTCAAATTCCCCTTGGATCCCCCCAAATCCCCTTTGATCCACCCCATAATATTTGAAACCCTCCCAAATCCCCTTTGAACCCCCTCAAATCCCCATTAAACCCCCCCAAATCCCCTTTAAACCCCCCCAAATCCCCATTAAACCCCCCAAATCCCCATTAAACCCCCCCCAAATTCCCTTTGATCCCCCCACCAAATATTTGAAAACCCCCAAATCCCCTCTGAACCCCTCAAATTCTCCTTGGATCCCCCCCAAATCCCCTTTGGATCTCCCCAGATCCCCTTTTGAACACCCCCAAATCAACATTGAACCCCCCCTAAATATTTTAACACCCCCAAATCCCTTTCGTACCCCCTTGGGTCCCCTTTGAACCCCCCAAATCCCCCTTGGATCCCCTCAAATCCCCTTTAAACCCCCCCCCAAATCCTCTCTGAATTCCTCAAATCCCCCTTGAATCCCCCCAAATCCCCTTTAAACACCCCAAATCCCATTTGAACCCCCCTAAACCCCCTTTGATCCCCCCAAATTCCCATTGAATCCCCCCAAAGCCCCTTTGAACCCCCTCAAGTCCTCTTTAAACTCCCCCAAATCTCATTTTAACCCCCCAAATCTCCTTTGAACCCCTCAAAACCCCCTTTAACCCCCCTAAATCCCTACAAAACCCCTGAACAACCCCCCTCAAAATCTCATGACCCCTTCCAAAACCCTTTTCCCCTCTCCAGACCCCCCCCAAAATTTCCAAGCCACCCCAAAACCCTCTCACAAAACCCCCCCAGGAGCCCAACAACCTCAAGGCTCGCAACTCTTTCCGCTACAATGGATTGATCCATCGCAAAACCGTGGGCGTGGAGCCGGCACCGGACGGGAAAGGGATCGTGGTGGTCCTCAAGAAACGTGCAGGTGGGTGAATCCCACCCAATCCCCTCTGAAACCCCCCCAAACCCCCTCTGAACCCCCCTAAATCTCCTTTTGAACCCCCCCAAACCCCGTTTAAACCCCCCAAATTTCCTCCAAACTTCTTAAATCCCCTCTGAACCGCTCAAATCCCCTTTGGAACCCCCCCAAATCCTCTTTAAAGTCCGTTAAATCCCCTTTTGAACCCCTTTAAACACCCCTAAATCTCCTCCGACCTTCTTAAATCCCTTCTGAACCTCTCAAATCCTGTCTGAACCCACCAAATCCCCCTTAAAGCCCCCTAAATCCCCTTTGAACCCCTCAAATCCCCTTTGAACCCCCCTAAATCCTCTTTGAACCCCTCAAATCGCCTTTCAAACCCCTCAAATTCCCTTTTGAACCCCCCCAAATCCCCTCTGAACTCCTCAAATACCCTCTAAAACTCTCAAATCGCCCATGGATTCCCCCCAAATCCCCTTTAAATTCCCCAAATCCCCTTTAAACCCCTGAAATCCCCTTTTGAACCCCCCCAAATCCCCTTTGAACCCCTCAAATCCCCTTTAAATTCCACCAAATCCCCTTTTAACCCCTCAAATCCCCTTTTGAACCCCCCAAATCCCCTTTGAACCCCTCAAATCCCCTTAAAATTCCCCCAAATCCCCTTTTAACCCCCCAAATCTCCTTTAAATCCCCCCAAATCCCCTTTTAACCCCTCAAATCCCCTTTTGAACCCTCCCAAATCCCCTTTGAATCACCCAAATCTCCTTTAAACCCCTCAAATCCCCTTTTAACCCCCCAAATCCCCTTTGAACCCCCCAAATCCCCTTCTGCCAACTCCTTGAATTCCCCCAAATCACCTTTAAACCCCCCGAATCTTCTTAGAACCCCCCCCAAACCCCCTTTGAACCCCCCAAATCCCCACAACCCGCCTCACTACCCTTTAGCGGAACCCCAAATCTCCTCGGAGCCCCCCCAAAAATCCACTTTTTGTCCCCCCCAGGGCAGCGCAAGCCGGCCTCGTCGTACGTGCGCGTGCGGATCCGCCGCGACGCCCGCGGGTCCCTGCGCAGCCTCCGGCACCTGATCAGCAAGAACAGATACAGGAGGGACCTGCGCATGGTGAGGGGCTCCCAAAATTCGGGGAGAGGGTCCCCAAAATCCGGGGAGGGTCCGCAAAGCTGTGGAGAACCCCAAAAACGCGGCCAGGCTGCGGAATTCGGGCTGGGAAAGCAATTGGGGGGTGGAAAGCCTTATAGGAGGAGGATGCAAAAATTTGGGGGTTACCCCAAAATTTGTGGGTGTGTAATAGAGAGGACACAGAGCTTGACAAGCTGACAGTCCCCAAAATTGGAGTGGGTTCTAAACACCCAAAAATACTGAGGGAATTTAAAATCATCTTGGAGAAGCTTAAAACTCCTGGAGGGAGTTATAGGTCCCCAAAACTGGTTGGGTGGTCCCCAAAAATACACTGGGACTTCAGAGGGATAATTTAGGGTGTGCCCCCCACCATCCCCAGATTTATTTTTTATTTTTGGGGTGTTAAACTGTTAATTTTATCCCCTCCAGGCTGCCCTGCGCCGGGCCAGCGCCATTTTGCGCAGCCAGAAGCCCGTGGTGGTGAGGAAGAAGAGGGTGAGGGCGGCCAAGGCCCCCTGAGCTCCATCAGAAATAAAATGTCTGAGCAGCTTCCAGAGTCTGTGCTTGATTTTGGGGAGGGCGCCGTTGTATCCGTATTTTCACCTTTTCTTACCTGTTTCTCCCCATTTTCCCCTCACCTTTCCCACCCTTTTCCCCTCACATTTTCTGGTACTTTTCCCCCTTTCCACCATCCTTTCCCCCCACATTTTCCAGTCTTTTCCCCCTCACATTTCCCTTTTTCCCCTCAGATTTCCCGCTCTTTTCTCCCCTCACATTTCCCTTTTCTCCCTCATATTTCCCACTCTTTCCCCCCCTCACATTTCCCGCTCTTTTTTCCCCTCACGTTTCCCGCCCTTTTTTCCCCTCACATTTCCCCCATATTTCTCCTTTTATTCCACTCGTTTTCTCCCCTCACATTTCCCTTTTTTCCCCTCACATTTCCCACCTTTTTTCCCCTCACATTTCCTCCATTTTCCAGTTATAATTCCCCCATTTCCCCCCTCACATTTCCCGCCCTTTTCCCCCCTCACATTTCCCCCATTTTCCCCTCATATTTTCCCCATTTCCCCTCATATTTTCCCCATTTTCCCCTCATATTTTCCCCATTTCCCCCTCACATTTCCCCCATTTTCCCCTCATATTTTCCCCATTTTCCCCTCACATTTCCCCCTTCCATTCCCCATTCCCCCTCCCTCTCCACCACCCCCAACCCAACCTGTTGCATCACCACCCACTCAGGTAAATTTTTTATTATCATCATCACTATAATTCTCACCCCATACAATTAAGTTTGTTTTTTTTTTCCGGGGGTCTCACCCGTGCCCCATTTCCCTCTCACATTTCCCGCCTTTCCCCCCCCTCACAATTCCCCCATTTTCCCCCTCACAATTCCCCCATTTTCCCCTCACAATTCCCCCATTTCCCCCTCATAATTCCCCCATTTTCCCCCTCACAATTCCCCCATTTCCCCCCTCACAAGTCCCCCATTTTCCCCCTCATATTTTCCCCCATTTTCCCCCTCACAATTCCCCTATTTTCCCCCTCATAATTCCCCCATTTCCCCCTCACATTTCCCCCATTTTCCCCCTCATAATTCCCCCATTTCCCCCCTCATATTTTCCCCCATTTTCCCCTCACATTTCCCCATTTTTTCCCTCATAATTCCCCCATTTCCCCTCATAATTCCCCCATTTTCCCCTCACATTTCCCCTATTTTCCCCCTCATAATTCCCCCATTTTCCCCCTCATAATTCCCCCATTTTCCCCTCATAATTCCCCCATTTCCCCCTCACATTTCCCCCATTTTCCCCTCATAATTCCCCCATTTCCCCCTCATAATTCCCCCATTCCCCCTCATAATTCCCCCATTTTCCCCCTCATAATTCCCCCATTTCCCCCTCATAATTCCATTTTTCCCCTCACAATTCCCCCATTTCCCCCCTCATATTTTCCCCCATTTTCCCCTCATAATTCCCCATTTTCCCCCTCACAATTCCCCCATTTCCCCGCTCACAATTCCCCCATTTTCCCCTCACATTTCCCCCATTTCCCCCCTCATATTTTCCCACATTTTCCCCTCACAATTCCCCCATTTCCCCCTCATAATTCCCCCATTTTCCCCCTCATAATTCCCCCATTTTCCCCCTCATAATTCCCCCATTTTCCCCCTCATAATTCCCCCATTTCCCCCCTCATAATTCCCCCATTTCCCCCTCATAATTCCCCCATTTCCCCCTCATAATTCCCCATTCCCCCTCCCACTTCACCACCAGCAAAATTTTTTATGATCATTATATCACTATAACTCTCACCCCATACAATTTCCTCTTATATTTTATTTTGTTTTTTATTTTTCTGGGGGGTCTCACCCGTGCCCCATTTCCCCCTCACATTTCCCGCCTTTCCCCCCCTCATAATTCCCCCATTTTCTCCCTCACAATTCCCCCATTTTCCCCCTCATATTTTCCTCCATTTTCCCCCTCACAATTCCCCCATTTCCCCCTCACAATTCCCCCATTTCCCCTCATAATTCCCCCATTTCCCCCTCACAATTCCCCCATTTCCCCCTCATAATTCCCCCATTTCCCCTCATAATTCCCCCATTTTCCTCTCACAATTCCCCATTTTCCCCCTCACATTTCCCCATTTCCCCTCATAATTCCCCATTTTCCCCCTCATAATTCCCCCATTTTCCCCCTCACATTTCCCCATTTTTCCCCTCATAATTCCCCCATTTTCCCCTCACATTTCCCCCATTTTCCCCTCACAATTCCCCCATTTTTCCCCTCACAATTCCCCCATTTCCCCCTCATAATTCCCCATTCCCCCTCTCCACCACCCCCAACCCACCCATCGCATCACCACCCGCTCAGCTAAATTTTTTACGATCATTCTATCACTCTAACTCTCGCCCCATACAATTTCCTCTTATACTTTATTATTTTTTTTATTTTTCCGGGGTTCTCAGCCGTGCCCCAGGGCGCTGAGGGCGCTCAGAGCCGTGGGGCTCAGGGGGTCTCGGGGGGTCCCGGGGGGCAGCAGCAGCAGCAGCGTCAGCTCGGGGCGCACGAGGCAGCAGCCGGTGTGGGTGGGCAGCGACACGTAGCACAATTTGGGGCTGCCGTGGGGTCCTGGGGGCACCCCGAAATCATTTCATAGTAAAAAAAAAATTATTCTCCCAAAAACCCCGAAATTACCCCAAAAAACCCCAAAACGACCCCTCCAGGGACACCCAAAACTCCCCAAAGTGACCCCAGGTAGCACAGCTTGGGGCTGCCGTGGGGTCCTGGGGGCACCCCGAAATCATTTCATAGCAAAAAAACACTAAATTATCCAAAAAAACCTAAATGACCCCAAAAAACCCCAAAATGATCCCTCCAGGGACACCCCAAGTGACCCCAAAACCCCCCAAAGTGACCCCAAAACCCCCCAAAGTGACCCCAAAACCCCCCAAAGTGACCCCAGGTAGCACAGCTTGGGGCTGCCGTGGGGTCCTGGGGGCACCCCGAAATCATTTCATAGCAAAAAAAAAATTATTCTCCCAAAAACCCCAAAATTACCCCAAAAAACCTCAAAATGACCCCTCCAGGGACACCCAAAAACCCCCAAAGTGACCCCAGGTATCAGAGCTTGGGGCTGCCGTGGGGTCCTGGGGGCACCCCGAAATCATTTCATAGCAAAAAACAACCTAAATTATCCAAAAAAACCTAAATGACCCCAAAAAACCCCAAAATGACCCCTCCAGGGACACCCCAAGTGACCCCAAAACCCCCCAAAGTGACCCCACGTAGCAGAGCTTGGGGCTGCCATGGGGTCCTGGGGGCACCCCGAAATCATTTCATAGCAAAAAAAACCTAAATTATCCTAAAAACCCCAAAGTGACCCAAAAAACCCCAAAATGACCCCTCCAGGGACCCCCAAAACCCCCCAAAGTGACCCCAGGTATCAGAGCTTGGGGCTGCCGTGGGGTCCTGGGGACACCCCGAAATCATTTCATAGCAAAAAAACTCTAAATTATCCAAAAAAACCTAAATGACCCCAAAAAACCCCAAAATGACCCCTCCAGGGACACCCCAAGTGACCCCAAAACCCCCCAAAGTGACCCCAGGTAGCAGAGCTTGGGGCTGCCGTGGGGTCCTGGGGGCACCCCGAAATCATTTCATATCAAAAAAAACCCTAAATTATCCCAAAAACCCCTAAATTACCCCAAAAACCCCAAAGTGACCCAAAAACCCCAAAGGGATCCCTCTAGGGACCCCCAAAGTGACCCCAAAACCCCCAAAGTGACCCCAGGTAGCACAGCTTGGGGCTGCCGTGGGGTCCTGGGGGCACCCCGAAATCATTTCATAGCAAAAAAAAACCTAAATTATCCAAAAAAACCTAAATGACCCCAAAAAACCCCAAAATGACCCCTCCAGGGACACCCAAAACCCCCCAAAGTGACCCCAGGTAGCACAGCTTGGGGCTGCCGTGGGGTCCTGGGGGCACCCCGAAATCATTTCATAGCAAAAAAAACCTAAATTATCCAAAAAAACCTAAATTACCCCAAAAAACCCCAAAATGACCCTTCCAGGGACACCCCAAGTGACCCAAAACCCCCCAAAGTGACCCCAGGTAGCAGAGCTTGGGGCTGCCGTGGGGTCCTGGGGGCACCCCGAAATCATTTCATAGCAAAAAAAACCTAAATTATCCTAAAAACCCCAAAGTGACCCAAAAAACCCCAAAATGACCCCTCCAGGGACACCCAAAACCCCCCAAAGTGACCCCAAAACCCCCAAAGTGACCCCACGTAGCACAGCTTGGGGCTGCCGTGGGGTCCTGGGGGCACCCCGAAATCATTTCATATCAAAAAAAACCCTAAATTATCCAAAAAAACCTAAATGACCCCAAAAAACCCCCAAATGACCCCTCCAGGGACACCCCAAGTGACCCCAGGTATCAGAGCTTGGGGCTGCCGTGGGGTCCTGGGGGCACCCCGAAATCATTTCGTAGCAAAAAAACACTAAATTATCCAAAAAAACCTAAATGACCCCAAAAAACCCCAAAATGACCCCTCCAGGGACCCCCAAAACCCCCCAAAGTGACCCCAGGTAGCAGAGCTTGGGGCTGCCGTGGGGTCTTGGGGGCACCCCGAAATTATTTCATATCAAAAAAAACCTAAATTATCCCAAAAAACCCTAAATTACCCCCAAAAACCCCCAAATTTCCCCCAAACCCCCAAATTGACCCGCTAGGGACCCCCAAAGTCACCCCAAAACCCCCCAAATGACCCCAAAATTTCCCCCAAAAACCCCCATGAATTTCCCCAAAACCCCCCAAATTTCCCCCAAACCCCCAAAATTACCCGAAAACCCTTGAAGTGACCCCAAAACCCCCCAAAATTACCCCCAAACCCCCAAAGTTTCCCCAAAATCCGCCATGAATTTCCCCAAAACCCCCCAAAATTACCCCAAAACCCCCCAAATTACCCCAAAACCCCCCAAATTACCCCAAAACCCCCCATGAATTTCCCCCAAAACCCCCATAAATTTCCCTAAAAACCCCAAATTTTCCCCCAAAACCCCCCATGAATTCCCCCAAAAACCCCAAATTTTCCCCAAAACCCCCATAAATTCCCCCCAAACCCCCCCAAATTTCCCCCCCAACCCCCGAAATGCCCCAAAATCGCCCGAATTTCCCCAAAACCCCCCAAAATTACCCCAAAACCCCCCATAAATTCCCCCAAAAACCCCAAATTCTCCCCCAAAACCCCTCCATGAACTCCCCCAAAACCCCCCATAAATTCCCCCAAAAACCCCAAATTTTCCCCCAAAACCCCCATAAATTTCCCTAAAAACCCCGAAATGCCCCAAAATCGCCCGAATTTCCCCCAAAACCGCTCCCCGCTCACCGCGGCCGATCTGCGGCTCCAGCAGGACCCGGAGGCGCCGCAGGGCCCCGGCCCGGAGCGGCGGCGGCAGCGCCCCGCCTGCGGGAAATTTGGGGCAAATTCGGGCGATTTTGGGAAAATTCGGGGTTTTTAGGGAAATTTATGGGGGTTTGGGGGGAATTCATGGGGGGTTTTGGGGGGATTTATGGGGTTTTGGGGGGAATTTATGGGGGGTTTTGGGGAATTTCATGAGGGGTTTTGGGGTAATTTTGGGGGGTTTTGGGGAAAAAAATGGGGTTTTTTGGGAAAATTTGGGGGTTTTAGGGAAATTTATGGGCGTTTGGGGGGAATTCGTGGGGGTTTTGGGGGGATTTATGGGGTTTTGGGGGGAATTTATGGGGGATCTTGGGGTAATTTTGGGGGGTTTTGGGGAAAAAAATGGGTTTTTTTGGGAAAATTTGGGGGTTTTAGGGAAATTTATGGGGGTTTTTGGGAAAATTCGGGGTTTTTAGGGAAATTTATGGAGGTTTTGGGGAAATTCATGGGGGGTTTTGGGGGAGAATTTATGAGATTTAGGGGGATTTTGGGGAATTTCATGAGGGGTTTTGGGGTAATTTTGGGGGGTTTTGGGGAAAAAAATGGGGTTTTTTGGGAAAATTTGGGGTTTTTAGGGAAATTTATGGGGGTTTGGGGGGAATTCGTGGGGGGTTTTGGGGGGATTTATGGGGTTTTGGGGGAATTTATGGGGGATTTTGGGGAATTTCATGAGGGGTTTTGGGGTAATTTTGGGGGGTTTTGGGGAAAAAAATGGGTTTTTTTGGGAAAATTTGGGGGTTTTAGGGAAATTTATGGGGGTTTTGGGGAAATTCGGGGTTTTAAGGAAATTTATGGAGGTTTTGGGGAAATTCATGGGGGGTTTTGGGGGGATTTATGGGGTTTTGGGGGAATTTATGGGGGATTTTGGGGAATTTCATGAGGGGTTTTGGGGTAATTTTGGGGGGTTTTGGGGAAAAAATGGGTTTTTTTGGGAAAATTTGGGGGTTTTAGGGAAATTTATGGGGGTTTGGGGGAAATTCGGGGTTTTTAGGGAAATTTATGGAGGTTTTGGGGAAATTCATGGGGGGTTTTGGGGGAGAATTTATGAGGTTTTGGGGGAATTTATGGGGGATTTTGGGGAATTTTATGGGGGTTTTGGGGAAAAAATGAAGTTTTTTGGGGGGAAGTTATTGGGGTTTTTGGGGAAATTCATGGGGGTTTTGGGGGTGAAAATGTGGGGTTTGGGGGAAAAAAATGGGGTTTTTGGGGAAAATTTGGGGTTTTTAGGGAAATTTATGGGGTTTTTTGGGAAAATTTGGGGTTTTTAGGGAAATTTATGGGGGTTTGGGGGGAATTCGTGGGGGGTTTTGGGGGGATTTATGGGGTTTTGGGGGGAATTTATGGGGGATTTTGGGGAATTTCATGAGGGGTTTTGGGGTAATTTTGGGGGGATTTTGGGGAAAAAATGGGGTTTTTTGGGAAAATTTGGGGTTTTTAGGGAAATTTATAGGGGTTTTGGGGAAATTCATGGGGGGTTTTGGGGGGATTTATGGGGTTTTGGGGGGAATTTATGGGGTTTTTTGGGGTAATTTTGGGGGGTTTTGGGGAAAAAATGGGGTTTTTGGGGAAAATTTGGGGGTTTTAGGGAAATTTATGGGGGTTTTGGGGAAATTCATGGGGGGTTTTGGGGGAGAATTTATGAGGTTTTGGGGGAATTTATGGGGGATTTTGGGGAAATTTTAGGATTTTGGGGAAATTCATGGGGGTAAATTTGGGGAGAATTTGGGGATTTTTGGGAAAATTTGGGGGTTTGGGGGGGATTTATGGGGTTTTTTGGGGGGATTTATGGGGGTTTTGGGGAAAAAATGAAGTTTTTTGGGGGGAAGTTATTGGGGTTTTTGGGGAAATTCATGAGGGCTTTTGGGGGTGAAAATGTGGGGTTTTGGGGAAAAAAATGGGGTTTTTGGGGAAAATTTGGGGTTTTGGGGAAAAAATGGGGTTTTTGGGGGAAGAATTTGGGGTTTTGGGGAATTTATGGGGGCAAATTTGGGGAGAATTTGGGGGGTTTTGGGAAAATTTGGGGTTTGGGGAGGAATTCGGGGTTTTTGGGGGAATTTATGGGTTTTTTTGGGGAAATTTTAGGATTTTGGGGAAATTCATGGGGTTTTTTTGGGAAATTTTAGGATTTTGGGGAAAATTTAAGATTTTGGGGAAATTCATGGGGGTTTTTGGGGAAACTTTAGGATTTTGGGGAAATGAATGGGGGTACATTTGGGGAGAATTTGGGGATTTTTGGGAAAATTTGGGGGTTTGGGAGGATTTATGGGGGTAATTTTGGGGGGATTTATGGGGGTTTTTGGGGGGATTTATGGGGGATTTTGGGGAAAATTTGGGGTTTTTGGGAAAATTCATGGGGGTTTTTGGGAAAATTCATGGGGGTTTTGGGGGGAAATTTTAGGATTTTGGGGAAATTTATGGGGGTTTTTGGGGAAATTTAGGATTTTGAGGGAAAAAATGAAGGTTTTGGGGGGGAAATTATTGGGGTTTTGGGGGTAAATTATGGGGATTTTGGGGAAATTATTGGGGTTTTGGGGAAATTCATGGGGATTTTGGGGAAAATTGGGGATTTTGGGGGAAATTAGGGGGTTTGGGGAGGAAATTATGGGGGTTTGGTGGGAAATTTTGGGATTTTTAGGAAATTGGGATTTTGGGGAAATTAATGGGGGATTTTGGTGAAATTCATGAGGATTTTGGTGAAATTCTTGGGATTTTGGGGGATAAACCATGCGGTTTTGGGAATTAAAAAATGACATTTTTCGGGTAAAACCGGGGGAATTTGGGTTATTTTTGTTGCCAATTGAATATTTCGGGGCGGTTTTTGGGGGGTTTTGGGTTTGGGGGGTCCGGGCTCAGATTTTGGGGTTCGGGGGGGGTCACAAACCCTGCCCCGCCCCCCTGACGATCCCGCTCTGCTTCCGGCCCCGATGGATCAGGAGGTACCTGGGGGGGGAAAAAAGAAAAATTTGGGGATCCCCCCTCAAAAAAAAAACCCAAAAAACACCCCCAAAATTTTAAGGGTCTTCCAAAATCCCCCCCAGCCCCAAATTTGGGGGTTCCACCCCAAAATCCCCACCCCCCAAATTAAAATTTCAGGAATTTGGGGGTTTTTCACCCCAAGATCCTCCCCCCCAAAATTAAAACTACCCCAAATTTGGGGGTTCCACCCCAAAATCACCCCAAAATCCCCCTCCCCAAATTCAGACCCCCCAAATTTTGGGTTCCACCCCAAAATCCCCTCCCCCAAATTAAAACCCCCCCAAATTTGAGGATTCCCCCCAAAATCACCCCAAAATCCCCCTCCCCAAATTTAAACCCCCCAAATTTGGGGATTCTCCCCCAAAATCCCCCTCCCCAAATTAAAACTCCCCAAATTTGGGGATTCCACCCCAAAATCCCCCTCCCCAAATTCAGACCCCCCCCCAAATTTTGGGGTCCCCCCCAAAACTCACCCCAAAACCTGGGGGGGCAGCGGGGGGGGGCGGGGCCGGGCCCGGAGCTGCTCCAGGACGGGACCCCAAAATTGGGGCACGAGCTGGGGGGAAATTTGGGGAGGGGGATTGGGGGGATTTGGGGGATTTGGGGAGATTTTGGGGGATTTAGGGAGATTTTGGGGGATTTAGGGAGATTTTGGGGATTTTGGGGAGGGGGTTTTGGGGATTTTGGGGGGATTTTTGGGAATTTGGGGAGGGAATTTGGGGGGATTTTGGGGAATTTGGGGAGGGGCCTTTGGGGGATTTGGGGAATTTTGGGGAGATTTTGGGGAATTTGGGGAAGAATTTTGGGAGATTCTGGGGAGAAATTTTGGGGGATTTTGGGGAGGAATTTTGGGGGATTTTGGGGAGGGGGTTTTGGGGGAATTTGGGGAGGGGTCTTGGGGGATTTTGGGGAATTTAGGGAGGGGATTTTGGGGATTTTTGGGGAGGGGATTTTGGGGGACTTTGGGGAGGAATTTTGGTGGATTTTGGGGAATTTGGGGAAGAATTTTGGGAGATTTTGGGGAGGGATCTTGGGGGATTTGGGGGAATTTAGGGAGGGGATTTTGGGGATTTGGGGGATTTTTGGGGAGGAATTTTGGGGGATTTTGGGGAGGAATTTTGGGGGAATTTGGGGTGGGGTCTTTGGGGGATTTTGGGGAATTTGGGGAGGAATTTTGAGGGATTTTGGGGAGGGGGTTTGGGGGAATTTGGGGAGGAGATTTTGGGGAATTTGGGGAGGGGTCTTTGGGGGACTTCGGCAGGATTTTGGGGAATTTGGGGAGATTTTGGGGAATTTGGGGAGGGGGTTTTAGGGGATTTTGGGGATTTTGTGGAGGGATTTTGGGGGGGGACACCCCAAAAAAACCCTGGCTCAGTTTTGGGGTTATTTTGGGACTATTTCGGGGTCAGTTTTGGGGATTTTGGGTCAGTTATGGGGTCAGTTATGGAGACAGTTTTGGGGATATTTCAGGGTTATTTTGGGGACAGTTTCGGGGATATTTTGGGGATATTTTGGGTTATTTTTGGGGTAAATTTGGGGGATTTTGGGGTCTCACCTTGGTCAGCAGGTGCTGCAGCGAGGGCCGGGCCAGGTTTGGGTCAGTTTTGGGGATATTTCGGGGATATTTCAGGGATATTTTGGGGATATTTCGGGGATATTTTGGGGTCACTTTTGGGGATATTTCGGGGCTATTTTGGGGTTATTTTGGGGACAGTTTCGGGGATATTTTGGGGTCAGTTTTGGGGATATTTCGGGGCTATTTTGGGGATATTTCGGGGCTATTTTGGGGTTATTTTGGGGACAGTTTTGGGGTTATTTTGGGGACAGTTTCGGGGATATTTCTGGGATATTTTGGGGTTATTTTGGGTTATTTTTGGGGTAGATTTGGGGGGTTTTGGGGTCTCACCTGGGTCAGCAGGTGCTGCAGCGAGGGCCGGGGTCCGCAGAGCAGCCCCACCCCCACCCCCGGCAGCAGCCGCAGCTGCAGCAGCCGCAGCGGGACCTGGCGGGAAATTCGGGTCAGTTTGGGGGATTTGGGGAAATTTGGGTGATTTGGGGTCACTTTGGGGGATTTGGGGTAATTTTGGGTTATTTTAGGGTCAGTTTTGGGGTAATTTTGGGTTATTTTAGGGTCAATTTTGAGGTAATTTTGGGTTATTTTCGGGTGAGTTTTGGGGTAATTTTGGGTTATTTTAGAGTCAGTTTTGGGGCCACTTTTGGGTTGTTTTAGGATATTTTCAGGGTCACTTTGGGGTCAAATTTGGGTCAGTTTTGGGGTTATTTTAGGGTCAGATTTGGGGTAATTTTGGGTTATTTTAGGGTCAATTTTGGGGTAATTTTGGGTTATTTTAGGGTCAGTTTTGGGGTTATTTGGGGTCATTTTAGGGTCAGATTTGGGGTAATTTGGGGTCACTTTAGGGTCAGTTTTGGATTACTTTAGAGTCAATTTAGGGGTCATTTTGGGGTCATTTTAGGGTCAGCTTTGGCCTATTTTAGGCTTATTTTAGGGCCAATTTTGGGTTATTTTTGGGTCAGTTTTGGGTTACTTTAGAGTCAATTTTGGGGTAATGTTGGGGTCATTTTAGGGTCAATTTTAGGGTAATTTTGTGCTATTTAGGGTCAATTTTGGTGTCAGTTTTGGGCCACTTTAGGGTCAATTTTGGGTTATTTTAGGGTCAGTTTTGGGTTATTTTAGGGTCAGTATTAGGGTCAGTTTTGGGGTAATTTTGGGTCATTTCGGGGTCATTTTTGGGTCATTTGGGGCTCACTCCTTGTTCCATTTCAGCCTTCATTTTCCCGCCACTCCCCCCCAAACCCCACGTGACCTCACCTCCGGGCTGCTATTGGGCAGGAACACCGGCAGGTCGCGCGCGGCCACGCCCCCTCGGAGGGCGCCCCCTGGCGGCGCGGCCAGCAGCGCGCGCAGGGGGGCGGAGTCAGCCTCGGGCAACGCCCCCCAGGGGGCGGTGCCGAGCCAGGCCACGCCCCCCGCCCAGGCCAGGCAGCCCAGCGCGGTCCCGGCCGCGCCCGCGAAGCGCCGCAGCCGCTCCTGGGGGCGGGGCATGCAAATCAGGGCGCGCGGAGCGCAAATCAGAGGGCGGTATGCAAATCAGGGGGCGAGGCGCGCCAATCAGGGGGCGGTATGCAAATCAGGGCGCGCGGCGCGCCAATCAGGGGGCGGCATGCAAATCAGGGCGCGGGGCGCGCGAAACACGGAGCGGCATGCAAATCAGGGCGCGCGGCGCGCTAATCAGGGAGCGGCATGCAAATCAGGGCGCGCGGCGCGCCAATCAGGGGGTGGCATGCAAATCACGGCGCGCGGCGCGCCAGTCAGGGGGCGGCATGCAAATCAGGGCGCGCGGCGCGCCAGTCAGGAGGCGGCATGCAAATCAGGGCGCGCGTCGCGCCAATCAGGGGGCGGCATGCAGATCAGGGCGCAGGGCGCGCGAAACAGGGAGTGGCATGCAAATCAGGGCGCGCGGCGCGCCAATCAGGGAGCGGCATGCAGATCAGGGCGCGCGGCGCGCCAATCAGGGGGCGGCATGCAAATCAGGGCGCGCGGCACGCCAATCAAGGGGCGGCATGCAGATCAGGGCACGCGGCGCGCCAATCAGGGGGCGTCATGCAAATCAGGGCGCAGGGCGCGCGAAACAGGGAGTGGCATGCAAATCAGGGCGCGCGGCGCGCCAATCAGGGAGCGGCATGCAGATCAGGGCGCGCGGCGAGCCAATCAGGGAGCAGCATGCAAATCAGGGCGCGCGGCGAGCCAATCAGGGAGCAGCATGCAAATCAGGGCGCAGGGCGCGCGAAACACGGAGTGGCATGCAAATCAGGGCGCGGAACGCGCCAATCAGGGAGCGGCATGCAGATCAGGGCGCGCGGCGCGCCAATCAGGGGGCGGCATGCAAATCAGGGCGCGCGTCGCGCCAATCAGGGGGCGGCATGCAAATCAGGGCGCGGGGCGCGCCAAACAGGGAGCGGCATGCAAATCAAGGCGCGCGGCGCGCCAATCAGGGGGCGGAATGCAAATCCGGGCGCGCGGCGCGCCAGTCAGGGGGCGGGGCATGCAAATCAGGGCGCGCGGCGCGCGAATCAGGGGGCGAAATGCAAATAAGGCCGCGCGTCGCGCCAGTTAGGGGGCGGCATGCAAATCAGGGCGCGCGGCGCGCCAATCAGGGGGCGGCATGCAGATCAGGGCACGCGGCGCGCCAATCATGGGGCGTCATGCAAATCAGGGCGCAGGGCGCGCGAAACAGGGAGGAGCATGCAAATCAGGGCGCGCGGCGCGCCAATCAGGGAGCGGCATGCAAATCAGGGCGCAGGGCGCGCGAAACAGGGAGGAGCATGCAAATCAGGGCGCGCGGCGCGCCAATCAGGGAGCGGCATGCAAATCAGGGCGCGGGGCGCGCAAATCAGGGGGCGGCATGCAAATCAGGGCGCAGGGCGCGCGAAACAGGGAGGAGCATGCAAATAAGGGCGCGCGGCGCGCCAATCAGGGGGTGGCATGCAGCTCAGGGGGCGGGGCGCGCGAAACAGGGAGGGGCATGCAAATCAGGCCGCGGGGCGCGCCAATCAGGGGGCGGCATGCAGCTCAGGGGGCGGGGCGCGCGAAACAGGGAGTGGCATGCAAATCAGGGCGCAGGGCGCGCCAATCAGGGAGCGGCATGCAAATCAGGGCGCGGGGCGCGAGAAACAGGGAGTGGCATGCAGATCAGGGCACGCGGCGCGCCAATCATGGGGCGGAATGCAAATCAGGGCGCGGGACGCGCCAATCAGGGGGCGGCATGCAAATCAGGACGCGCGTCGCGCCAGTCAGGGGGCGGCATGCAAATAAGGGGCGGTATGCAAATCAAGGAGCGGCACGGAAATCAAGCCGCGGGGTGCACCAATCAGGGGGCGGCATGCAGATCAGGGGCGGACACGCGAATCAGGGAGCGGCATGCAAATCAGGGCGCGGGGCGCGCGAAACAGGGAGCGGCATGCAAATCAAGGCGCGCGGCGCGCCAATCAGGGAGTGGCATGCAACTAAGGGGGCGGTATGCAAATAAGGGAGCGGGACAAGCGAATCAGGGAGCGGCATGCAGATCGGAGGGGCTGCGCCAATCAGGGGGCGGCATGCAGATCAGGAAGGGAAACGCGAATCAGGGAACGGTATGCAAATTAGGGCGCGGGGCGCCAATCAGGGAGCGGCATGCAAATCAGGGAGCGGGGCGCGCGAAACAGGGAGCGGTATGCAAATCAGGGCGCGCGAATCAGGGAGCGGCATGCAAAATCTTGGGGCCAATCCCCAAATTGGGTGATTTTTGGATAATTTGGGGGGTTTTTTTGGGGTGATTTTGGGGTGATTTTGGGTGTGATTTCGGGGTGCTTTTGGGTATTTTTTGGAATGATTTTGGGGTGATTTGGGGGGTTCTTTTTGGGGTGATTTTTGGGCTGATTTGGGGTATTTTTGGGGGTATTTTTGGGTGTGATTTTGGGGTTTTTTGGGGTGATTTTGGGGTTTTTTTTGGGATGATTTGAAGGGGTTTTTGGGTCGATTTTGGGTTTTTTTGGGGTGATTTGTGGGTTTTTGGGGTCCCTCACCTCCAGCGTGTCACGGTCGGGGCCGGGGGGGAGGGGCCAGCAGGGGGCGCCCATCCCCCCCCCGGGGCTCAGCAGCCAATCCAGGAGCGGGAAACAGCCCTGGGGGCGGGGCCGGAAAAGGGGCGGGGTCAGGAAAGAAGGCGTGGCCAGGAAAGGGGCGGGGCCAATCAGGGGAGACAGGACAGAAATGGAGGAGGAGCTAAAACTGGGGGCGGGGTCACCCCAGGACCCCCAAAAATGCCTCAGAGCCCTCCCAGTAACTCCCAGTAACTCCCAGTAAGTCCCAGTTGGCCCTCCCAGTGCTCCCAGTGCTCCCAGTTACCCTTTCCATTGCTCCCAGTCCAAACCAGTTTATCCCGGTCCCTCCCAGTTCCTCCCAGTAACTCCCAGTGCCCCCCAGTCTGTCCCAGCCCCATTTCCAGTGCTCCCAGTAGCTCCCAGTCCCACCCAGTTCCCCATCCCAGTCCATCCCAGTTTATTCCAGTTTATCCCAGTCCCTCCCAGTTTGTCCCAGTCTGTCCCAGTCTCACCCTCAGCTCCCGTTTCAGCCTCTCCTCGTTCCGCACCGGCAGCAGCTGCTCCCGGCCCAGCAGCAGCACCTGGAAACTGGGATGGACTGGGACAAACTGGGACAAACTGGGAGGGACTGGGAGGGACTGGGATGGACTGGGACAAACTGGGATGGACTGGGAGAAACTGGGAGGGACTGGGAGGGACTGGGAGAGACTGGGAGGGAACTGGGACAAACTGTGACAAACTGGGAGGGACTGGGGGGGACTGGGATGGACTGGGACAGACTGGGAGGGACTGGGAGGGAACTGGGACAAACTGGGAGGGACTGGGACAAACTGGGAGGGACCGGGAGGGACTGGTCTATACTGGTTTATACTGGTCTATACTGGTTTATACTGGGCAGGCTCTCACCAAGGCGCCGAAGGCGGAGTCGAGGATCTGGGCGGGGGCGGGGCCAAAGCTGAGCCCAATCAGGGTCAGGCTGGGGGGGGACGACCCCTGAGTGACCCCTGAGTGACCTCTCCCTGACCCCATGACCCCCTGTGACCCCTCCCTGACCCCATGACCCGCCATGACCCTTGAGTGACCCCGTGACCCCCCATGACCCCTCCCTGACCCCGTGACCTGACCGCAGCCCACCCATGACCCTGTGTGACCCTGTGACCCCTCCCTGACCCTGTGTCACCTCCCATAACCCTGTGACCCCCCGTGACCCTGTGACCCCTCCCTAACCCCATGACCCCCTGTGACCCCTCCCTGACCCCATGACCCGACCGTGACCCACCCATGACCCTGTGACCCCTCCCAAGACCCCGTGACCTTCCTGTGACCCCTCCCTGACCCCATGACCCCGTGACCCCCCCGTGCTCCCCACCCTGACCCCATGACCCAATCCCTGACCCCGTGACCCCGTGACCCCCCATGACCCCATCCCTGACCCCGTGACCCCGTGACCCCCAGCTGACCCCGTGACCCCCCCAGTGACCCCTGGGTGCCCCCTGACCTGTCCGGCTGTCCGGCCCAGCCCAGCCGGGCCGTGGGCGTGGCCGCCTCCCGCAGCTCCGCCCCCGCGGCCGCCCCGAAGAGCCACGCCCCGTGCAGGGCCCCGACCAATGGGAACGGCACCTGCGGGGGTCAAAGGTCACCTCCCGAAAAAAGGGGGAGGGGAGGGGAGGGGGGGGCGTGGCCTCACCTGGGGGCGGGGCGGGCGGCAGAACAGGGGGAGGCCGCTGGCCGTGGCCACGCCCACCAGGAAGGCCCCGCCCTCCTCGCCGGACATGGCCACGCCCACTCGTGCGGGACACGCCCCTTTTCGAGCTAAGCCACGCCCCCTTGTAATGGCCACTCCCTCTTAAACCCCGCCTCTTGCCTACAAACCCCGCCCCTTGCTCATAAGCCACGCCCCTTTACTAATAAACCCGCCCCTCGACTTCAGCCACGCCCATTTGTCCTTAAGCCTCGCCCTTTGATATTAAACCCCACCCCTTTGCTCTTAAGCCACAACCCTTTGCTTTAAGCCACGCCCTTTACTCTCAAACCACGCCCCTTTTGCTCTTAAGCCACGCCCATTTGCTAGTAACCCCGCCCCTTTGCTTATAAGCCCCGCCCTTTTGCTATTAAGCCACGCCCCTTTACTATCAAGTCCCGCCCCTTTGATATCAAGCCACGCCTCTTTGCATTTAAGCCACGCCCCTTTAGGGTAAACCCCGCCCCCTTTGCTCTTAAGCCACGCCCCCTTGCTTTTAAACCACACCCCTTTGATCTCAAGCCACGCCCTTTGCTCTTAAGCCACGCCCATTGGATATAAACCCCGCCCCTTGTCTCTTAAGCCACGCCCCTTTGATCCTAAGCCACACCCCTTCGCTTCAAACCACGCCCCTTTGCTCTTAAGCCACGCCCCTTCGCTTCAAACCCCGCCCCTTATCAGTCAAGCCACGCCCCTTGGCTCTAAAGCCACGCCTCCTGATTCTAAACCCCGCCCCTTTTCTCCCAAACCCCGCCCCTTCCTTCCAAACCACGCCCCTTTTCCCACAAACCACGCCCCCTTTCCTCTCAAGCCCCGCCCCTTCCTTGGCCCCGCCCCCTCCCTGCCCGCGCGCGCTCCCCGCTCAGTTGGCGCCACTCGCCGCCATTTCCCGCGCGGGGCACGCCGGGAGCGCCGCGGTTGCCGCGCAACGGCGGAAGGGGCGTGGCTTCCCCTACAACGCGATTGGTCCATGAGTCGCAACGGCGGGAAGGGGCGTGGCTTCCCCTGCAACGCGATTGGTCCATGAGTCGCAATGGCGGAAAAGGCGTGGCTTATTCTGCAACGCGATTGGCCGATGAGTCGTTACTATAGCAATGCGGAAGGGGCGTGGCTTCCTTATTATCCTCTTCAATTCCATTGGTCGATGAGTCGTTACTATAGCAATGCGGAAGGGGCGTGTCTCCTTTCCTCCACGCTGATTGGCTGAGGCAGGCGCAACGCCCGCGTCCCTCCTTTCCGCGCATGCGCCGCCGCCCGGCGCGGACGCGAAGGAAAACCCCTTCCTCCTCTCCGCGCGCCGCCGCCGGTACCGACCCCGGGGAGTTGTGGGGGGGGGGGGAACCGGGAGGGGGGAAGTTAATTAAAAACCCAAATTGCGGCACCGCCAACCCCGTGAGAATGCCGGGCGGGGTTGAGGGGGGAGCTGCGGGCGAGTCGCCGCTTCGGGCTCGGTTCCGGGGAGTCACGGCGTTGTTGTTTCCCCCCCGCAGGAGCCGGCCCCCCCCGCGGGCCGCCATGGTCGTGCCCGCGCTGGAAGGCCCCGCCCCCCCCGCCCTGGTGGCCGACGTGGTTTTCGTCATCGAGGGCACCGCCAACCTCGGGCCCTACTTCGAGGCTCTGCGCAAGCACTACCTGCTGCCCGCCATCGAGTCAGCCTCATTAACATATTCATTAGCTAGTTAATTAGCGGGGCCCTCCCCCTAATAGATAAATGAGGCCCCGCCCCAAAAGAATTAAAGGGAACCCGGTGTAAAGTAATTAATGGGATCCTGCCCCAAGCACTACCTGCTGCCCGCCATCGAGTCAGCCTCATTAACATATTCATTAGCTAATTAATTAATGAGAACCCTCCCCATATAGATAATTGAGGCCCCGCCCCAAAAGAATTAAAGGGAACCCCGCTATAAAGTAATTAATGGGAGCCTGCCCCAAGCATTGCCTGTCTGTGCCATTGAGTGAGAGTTAATTAGCGATTTAATTAGCTAATTAATTAGAGGGACCCCTCCCCATAATGATTAATGAGGCCCCGCCTCAAATTAATTCAAGGGAACCTGTCATTAATTAATGGGAACCCATCATAAATTAATGGGGATCCTGCCCCAAGCACTACCTGCTGTCCGCCATCGAGTCAGCCTCATTAACATATTCATTAGCTAATTAGTTAATGAGACCCCTCCCCATATAGATAATTGAGGCCCTGCCCCAAAAGAATTAAAGGGAACCCGGTATAAAGTAATTAATGGGATCCTGCCCCAAGCATTGGCTGTCTGTGCCATTGAGTGACAGCTAATTAGCGTGTTAATTAGCTAACTAATTAGAGGGACCCCTCCCCTAATAGATTAATGAGGTCCCATCTCAAATTAATTAAAGGGAACCCGTTATAATTTAATTAAAGGGAACCCCGTTATAAAGTAATGAATGGGATCCTGCCCCAAGCATTGCCTGTCTGTGCCATTGAGTGACAGCTCATTAGCATGTTAATTAGCTGATTAATGAGGTAATTAATTAGAGAGACCCTTCCCCTAAATGGTTAATGAGGTCCCATCTCAAATTAATTAAAGGGAACCCGTTATAATTTAATTAAAGGGAAGCCAGTATAAATTAATTCATGGGATCCTGCCCCAAGCATTGGCTGGCTGTGCCATTGGGTGACAGCTAATTAACATGTTAATTAGCTGATTAATTAGCTCATTAATATGATAATTTATTAAAGGAACCTCTCCCTAAATTATTAATGAGGCCCCACCTCAAATTAATTAAAGGGAACCCGTTATAAATTAATTAAAGGGGATCCTGCCCCAAGAATTTCCTGTCTGTGCCATTGAGTGAGGGCTAATTAGCATGTTAATTAGCTGATTAATTAGCTAATTAATGAGATAATTTATTAGAGAGACCCCTCCTCTAATAGATTAATGAGCCCTCGTCTCAAATTAATTAAAAGGAACCCGTTATAATTTAATTAAAGGGAACCAGTTATAATTTAATTAATGGGATCCTGCCCCAAGCATTGCCTGTGTCTCCATTATGTCAGGCTCATTAGCGTGTTAATTAGCGTGTTAATTAGCATGTTAATAATTGGGACCCTTCCCCAAATTCCCCCAAAAATTCCCAAAACCCCCAAATTTCCCCAAAACCCCCAAAAAATTTCCAAAATTCCCCCAAAACCCCTCCAGGACCCCCCAAAATTCTCAAATTTCCCCTAAATTACCCCAGGATTCCCCAAAATTCCCAAAATTTCCCCAAAAATCCCCAAAATCTCCCCAAAAAATCCAAAAACTCCCCTAAATTTCCCCAGGACCCCCAAAAATTCCCCAAAACCCCCCCAAAATTCCCAAAATCCCCCCAAAAAATTCCTCCAAAATTCCCCCAAAAATTCCCTAAAAATCCCCCAAAAATTCCCCAAATTCCCCCAAAAATTCCCCAAAAATTCCCCAAAAATTCCCCAAAAATTCCCAAAATCACCCCAAAACCCTTCAGGACCCCAAAAATTCCCAAAATTCCCCAAAATTCCCCAAATCCTCCAAAAAATTCCCAAAATTTCCCACAATTTCCAAAAATTCCTCCAAAATTCCCCCAAAAATTCCTCCAAAAATTCCCCAAAAATTCCCCAAAAATTCCCCAAAAAATTCCCCAAAAATTCCCCCAAAATTCCCCCAAAAATTCCCCAAATTCCCCCAAAAATTCCCCAAAAATTCCCCAAAAATTCCCCAAATCACCCCAAAACCCTTCAGGACCCCAAAAATTCCCAAAATTCCCAAAAATTCCCAAAATCTCCCCAAATTCTCTTTGCCCCCCCAGGTATTTCAATGGGGGCCCCCCCGCGGAGACCGACTTCGGCGGAGACGTGAGTGGGAATTAAATTAATTGATTTAATTAATTTTATTGGTTTTATTTTATTTATTCTTATCGTAATTTATTTTATTTTCTATTTTATTTTATTTATTGATTTAATTTTTTAAAAATTTAATTTAATTTATTTTGTTGTCTTGTATTACGTTGTATTGTGTTTATTTTGTTTTCTTTATTTTATTTTGTTTTATTCTCTTTTTCTTTTATTTTATGTACTTTAATTAATTCCCATTTTAACTAGCTAATTAACATGTTTATTAATCAGTTTGGGGGCACCCAGTACAGCCTGGTGCCTATTTTATAACATTTAATTGAATATAATTTAATTAATATTTAATTAACCAAAGTGGGGGCCCCCAATACAACTTGGTGGTTGTATATTTTAATTAATTCCAATTTTAATTAGCTAATTAACATGTTTATTAATTAGTTTGGGGGCACCCAGTACAGCCTGGTGCCTATTTTATAACATTTAATCGAATATAATTTAATTAATATTTAAGGAATCAATTTGGGAATACCCAATACAGCTTGGTGGTTGTGTACTTTAATTAATTCCCATATTAATTAGCTAATTAACATGTTTATTAATTAGTTTGGGGGCACCCAGTACAGCCTGGTGGTTTTCAACACGGTCGACTGCGCGCCCGAGTCGTACGTGCAGAGCCACGCGCCCACCAGCAGCGCCCACGAGTTCCTCACCTGGCTCGACAGCATCCAGTGAGGAAAACGGGGCGAAAAACGGCGATTTTGGGCAAAAATGGGGAAAAATGGGAATTTGGGGAAAAAAAATGGGGAAAAACGGTGAAAAAACGGCGAAAAACGGTGAAAAAATGGGGAAAATATGGCGAAAAATGAGAATAAAATGGGAATTTTTGACAAAAAGTGGGAGGGGGAAAAAGGGAATTTTTTGGGGGGGAAAATGTGAATTTTGGGAAAAATGGGAAATTTGGGGGAAAAAATGGGAATTTTGAAATGAAAGGGGAATTTGAGTGAAAAAAATGGGATTTTGGGGGGAAAATGGGGATTTTGGGTGTGGGGTCCCTGGGGATCCCCGGCAGCAGCGCCCACGAGTTCCTCACCTGGCTCGGCAGCATCCAGTGAGGAAAACGGGGCGAAAAACGGGGATTTTGGGCAAAAATGGGGAAAAATGGGAATTTGGGGGAAAAAAAATGGGGAAAAACGGTGAAAAAATGGCGAAAAACGGTGAAAAAATGGGGAAAATATGGCGAAAAATGAGAATAAAATGGGAATTTTTGACAAAAAGTTGGAGGAGAAAAGGGAATTTTTTGGGGGGAAAAATGGGAAATTTGGGGAAAAAATGGGAATTTTGAAAAGAAAGGGGAATTTGAGTGAAAAAAATGGGATTTTGGGGGGAAAAATGGGGATTTTGGGTGTGGGGTCCCTGGGGATCCCCGGCAGCAGCGCCCACAAGTTCCTCACCTGGCTCGACAGCATCCAGTGAGGAAAACGGGGCGAAAAACGGGGATTTTGGGCAAAAATGGGGAAAAATGGGAATTTGGGGGAAAAAAAATGGGGAAAAACGGTGAAAAAATGGCGAAAAACGGTGAAAAAATGGGGAAAATATGGCGAAAAATGAGAATAAAATGGGAATTTTTGACAAAAAGTTGGAGGGGAAAAAGGGAATTTTTTGGGGGGAAAAATAGGAATTTTGGGAAAAATGGGAAATTTGGGGGAAAAAATGGGAATTTTGAAATGAAAGGGGAATTTGAGTGAAAAAAATGGGATTTTGGAGGGAAAAATGGGGATTTTGGGTGTGGGGTCCCTGGGGATCCCCGGCAGCAGCGCCCACAAGTTCCTCACCTGGCTCGACAGCATCCAGTGAGGAAAATGGGGAGAAAAACGGGGATTTTGGGCAAAAATGGGGAAAAATGGGAATTTGGGGGAAAAAAAATGGGGAAAAACGGTGAAAAAATGGCGAAAAACGGTGAAAAAATGGGGAAAATATGACGAAAAATGAGAATAAAATGGGAATTTTTGACAAAAAGTGGGAGGGGAAAAAGGGAATTTTTTGGGGGGGGAAATGTGAATTTTGGGAAAAATGGGAAATTTGGGGGAAAAAATGGGAATTTTGAAATGAAAGGGGAATTTGAGTGGAAAAATGGGATTTTGGGGGGAAAATGGGGATTTTGGGTGTGGGGTCCCTGGGGATCCCCGGCAGCAGCGCCCACGAGTTCCTCACCTGGCTCGACAGCATCTAGTGAGGAAAACGGGGCGAAAAATGGGGATTTTGGGCAAAAATGGGGAAAAATGGGAATTTGGGGGAAAAAAAATGGGGAAAAACGGTGAAAAAATGGCGAAAAACGGTGAAAAAATGGGGAAAATATGGCGAAAAATGAGAATAAAATGGGAATTTTTGACAAAAAGTTGGAGGGGAAAAAGGGAATTTTTGGGGGGAAAAATGGGAAATTTGGGAAAAAATGGGAAATTTGGGGGAAAAAATGGGAATTTTGAAATGAAAGGGGAATTTGAGTGAAAAAAATGGGATTTTGGGGGGAAAAATGGGGATTTTGGGTGTGGGGTCCCTGGGGATCCCCGGCAGCAGCGCCCACGAGTTCTTCACCTGGCTCGACAGCATCTAGTGAGGAAAATGGGGAGAAAAACGGCGATTTTGGGCAAAAATGGGGAAAAATGGGAATTTGGGGGAAAAAAAATGGGGAAAAACGGTGAAAAAATGGCGAAAAACGGTGAAAAAATGGGGAAAATATGGCGAAAAATGAGAATAAAATGGGAATTTTTGACAAAAAGTGGGAGGGGAAAAAAGGGAATTTTTTGGGGGGGGAAATGTGAATTTTGGGAAAAATGGGAAATTTGGGGTAAAAATAGGAATTTTGGGAAAAAATGGGGAAAAACGGAAGAAAAAGGGGAATAAATGGGGAAAAGTTAGGAAAAAATGGGGGGAAAAATGAGAATTTTTGCCATAAAGTGGGAGGTAAGAAAGCAAGGTTTTGGGGAAAAAAAAGTGAATTTTGGGAAAAAATGGAAAATTTGGGGACAAAAAATGAGAATTTTGGGACAAAATGGGGAATAAATTGGGGGAAAAAAGGGGAGAAAATGGGAATAAATTTGGAATAAAATCGGGGAAAAATTGGGATTTTGGGGGGAGAAATGGGGAAAAAATGGGGGAAAAAATGGGAATTTTGGGGGAAAAGGGGATTTGGGGTAAAAATGGGAATTTTGGGGGTCGGGCCCCCCCAAAAAATCCCAAATTTTCCCCGAGGTTCGCGGGGGGGGCGGCGAGAGCTGCAGCCTGATCGCCGAGGGGCTCAGCACCGCCCTGCAGCTCTTCGACGACTTCAAGAAAATGAGGGAGCAAATGTGAGAATTTGGGACATTTTGGGCGCTTTTGGGGGTTTTTGGGAATTTTGGAAATTTTGGGGTTTTTTTGGGGGGGTTTTGGGGCTTTTTTGGGGCTTTTTAAAGGGATTTTTGGTGGTTTTTTGGAGGTTTTTTTTGATTTTTTAATAGGTTTTTGGGGGATTTTTGGCAGGGATTTTGGGGTTTTTTGGGTTTTTTAGGATTTTTTGGGGTTTTTTTGGGGTTTTTTTGGGGGGAATTTTGGGTTTTTTGGGATTTGGGGTTTTTTTTAGGGAGGTTTTGGGGGTTTTTTAAGGGGTTTTTGGTGGGTTTTTTGGAGGTTTTTTTGAGGGGTTTTTGGAGGTTTTTTGGGGTTTTTTTGGTGGGTTTTTTGGGTTTATTTTAAAGGCGTTTTGGGGAGTTTTGGGAATTTTTGGGGTTTTGGGGTTTTTTTTAAGTGGTATTTGGGGTTTTTGGGTTTTTTTGGGTTTTTTTAAAGCATTTTTGGGGGATTGCCGAGGGGCTCAGCACCGCCCTGCAGCTCTTCGACGACTTCAAGAAAATGAGGGAGCAAATGTGAGAATTTGGGACATTTTGGGCGGTTTTGGGGGTTTTTGGGAATTTTGGCTTTTTTGGGGTTTTTTTGGGGGGTTTTGGGGCATTTTTGGGGCTTTTTAAAGGGATTTTTGGTGGTTTTTTGGAGGTTTTTTTGGATTTTTTAATAGGTTTTTGGGGGATTTTTGGCAGGGTTTTTGGGGTTTTTTTGGGGGTTTTTTTGGGGTTTTTTGGGTGAATTTTGGGGTTTTTGGGATTTTGGAGGTTTTTTTAGGGAGGTTTTGGGGCTTTTTTAAGGGGTTTTTGGTGGGTTTTTTGAGGTTTTTTGAGGGGTTTTTGGAGGTTTTTGAGGTTTTTTGGGGTTTTTTTGGGAATTTTTCCCTGAGGTAATTCTCAATAAATTTGGGATTTTTTCTGTGAGGAATTTTGGATAATTTTCGGGTAATTTTGGGATTTTTTTGGCAGAGGACAGACCCACAAGGTTTGTGTGCTGATCTATGACTTTTTAGGGAGGATTTGGGGTTTTTTTGGGGTATTTTAAGGAGATTTTGGCCTCTTTTTTTGGGTTTTTTTTCCTGAGGTAAATCTCAATTAATTTGGGATTTTTTCTGTGAGGAATTTTAGATAATTTTAGGATTTTTGGGGGGTTTTTTTTTGGGCTTTTTGGGGGTTTTTTTGGGGTTTTTTTTTGCTTTTTTTTTTTTTTTTTTTTTTTTCCCTGAGGTAATTCTCAATTAATTTGGGAATTTTTCTGTGAGGAATTTTGGATAATTTTCGGATAATTTTGGGATTTTTTTGGCAGAGGACAGACCCACAAGGTTTGCGTGCTGATCTATGACTTTTTAGGGAGGATTTGGGGTTTTTTTGGGGTATTTTAAGGAGATTTTGGCCTTTTTTTTTTGGTTTTTTTTTCCTGAGGTAATTCTGAACGATGTTGGGATTTTTTTCCGTGAGGAATTTTGGATAATTTTAGGATTTTTGGGGTTTTTTTTTTTACTTTTAGGGGGTTTTTTTTGGGGTTTTTTTTGCTTTTATTGGTTTTTTTTTTCCTGTGGTAATTCTCAATTAATTTGGGATTTTTTCTGTGAGGAATTTTGGATAATTTTAGGATTTTTGGGGTTTTTTTTTTTACTTTTAGGGGTTTTTTTTTGGGTTTTTTTTTGCTTTTTTGGTTTTTTTTTTCCCTGTGGTAATTCTCAATTAATTTGGGAATTTTTCTGTGAGGAATTTTGGATAATTTTCGGGTAATTTTGGGATTTTTTTGGCAGAGGACAGACCCACAAGGTTTGCGTGCTGATCTGTAACTCCCCCCCGTACCTGCTGCCCGCCGTGGAGAGCACCACGTACTCAGGCTACAGCACCGAGAGCCTCGTGCAGAGAATCGCTGAGGTTTGCGCTTTTTTGGGGGAAATTTGGGCCTTTTTGGGATTTGGGAATTTTGGGAATTTTTGGGGATTTTTTTGGGATTTTTTTGGGATTTTTTTGGGGATTTTTCGGGGGTTTTTTGGTGATTTTTTGGCATTTTTTTCAATTTTTTTTTGATTTTTATTTTGATTTTTTTGTGGTTTTTTTTTTTTTTTAACCAGGATTTCTGGGTTTTTTAGGAGGGTTTTGGGGTGGATTTGGGGTTTTTTGGGGTTTGGGGATTCTTTGGGTTTTTTTTGGGGGGTTTTTTTGGGGATATTTTAGGGGTTTTTAGGGATTGATGAAGGCACAGCCCTGAGACAGTCGCTGAAGTTGGAGGAATTTTTTGGGATTTTTTTTGGGAATTTTTTTTGATTTTTTAGTGATTTTTAGGGAGATTTGGGATTTTTGGGGATTTTTGGGGGTTTTTTTGGGGATTTTTTTGGTGTTTCTGAAATTTCTGGGGTTCCTGCCCCACGTACTCAGGCTACAGCACCGAGAGCCTCGTGCAGAGAATCGCTGAGGTTTGCGCTTTTTTGGGGAAAATTTGGGGCTTTTTGGGATTTGGGAATTTTGGGAATTTTTGGGGATTTTTTTGGGATTTTTTTGGGGCTTTTTCGGGGCTTTTTTGGGGGTTTTTTGGTGATTTTTGGGCATTTTTTTCCATTTTTTTGGATCGTTATTTTGATTTTTTGTGGGTTTTTTAACCAGGATTTGTGGGTTTTTTAGGAGGATTTTGGGGTGGATTTGGGGTTTTTTGGGGTTTGGGGATTTTTTGGTTTTTTTTGAGGGGTTTTTTTGGGGATATTTTAGGGTTTTTAGGGATTGATGAAGGCACAGCCCTGAGACAGTCGCTGAAGTTGGAGGGAATTTTTTGGGATTTTTTTTGGGAATTTTTTTTGATTTTTTAGGGATTTTTAGGGAGATTTGGGATTTTTTTTTTGGGATTTTTTCGGGGCTTTTTTGGGGGGGTTTTGGTGATTTTTTGGCGCTTTTTGCCATTTTTCTACATTTTTTTTCAATTTTTTTGATTTTTATTTTGATTTTTTGGGTTTTTTTAAAAGGGATTTTGGGGTGGATTTTGGGTTTTTGGGCCTTGAGGATTTTCTGGGGATTTTTTGGGGGATTTTTTTAGGGTTTTTTGGAGCGTTTTAATGAGATTTGGGATTTTTTTGGGGATTTTTGGGGATTTTTGGGGATTTTCCTGATTTTTTTAGGAGTATTTCTTTTTTTATTCTTTCTTATTCTATTTTTTCCCTTTATTTATATTTTTCCCATTTTTTACCTTTTCCCAGCACGATATTTGATTTTTTCCTTGTTTTTTCTGTTTTTTTTTTTAATTTTCGACTGATTTTTTTGGTGATTTTTTGGGGATTTTTTCCAAACTATTTCTTTTTTATTATTTTTGATTCTATTTTTCCCCTCTATTTACATTTCCCCATTTTTCTTACCTTTTCCTACCACAATATTTGTCTTTTTCCTTCTTTTTTCTGTTTTTTTTTAAATTTTTGACATATTTTTTAGGGGATTTTTTTTGGTTTTTTTCCGAACTATTTCTTTTTTATTATTTTTGATTCTATTTTTCCCCTCTATTTACATTTTTCCCCTCTATTTACATGTTCCCCATTTTTCTTACCTTTTCCTACCACAATATTTGTCTTTTTCCTTCTTTTTTCTGTTTTTTTTTAATTTTTGACATATTTTTTAGGGGATTTTTGGGGATTTTTTCCGAACTATTTCTTTTTTATTAATTTTTATTCTCTTTTTTCCCTCTATTTACATTTTCCCCATTTTTCTTACCTTTTCCCTGCGCGATATTTATCTTTTTTCCTTCTTATGTTTTTTTAAATTTTTGACGGATTTTTTGTGGGATTTTTGGGATTCCTTCTGGACTATTTCTTTTTTATTATTTTTTATTCTATTTTTTCCCTTTACTTATATTTTTTACTATATTTTTTTCTTTACTTATATCTTTCCCCAATTTTTTTTATGTTTTCCTACCACAATATTTGATTTTTTCCTTCTTTTTTCTGGTTTTTTTTTTAATTTTTGACTGATTTTTTTGGTGATTTTTTCCAAACTATTTCTTTTTTATTATTTTTGATTCTATTTTTCCCCTCTATTTACATTTTCCCCATTTTTCTTACCTTTTCCTACCCCAATATTTGATTTTTTCCTTGTTTTTTCTGTTTTTTTTTTTAAATTTTCAACTGATTTTTTTGGTGATTTTTGGGGATTTTTTCCGAACTATTTCTTTTTCATTATTTTTTATTCTATTTTTTCCCTCTATTTACATGTTCCCCATTTTTCTTACCTTTTCCTACCACAATATTTGATTTTTTCCTTGTTTTTTTCTGTTTTTTTTTAAATTTTCAACTGATTTTTTTGGGGATTTTTGGGTTTTTTTCCGTTCTATTTATTTTTAATTATTTTTAATTCTATTTTTCCCCCCGATTTACCTTTTTTTCCCTTTTCCCAGCGCGGGATCCACTTCTCGGTGGTGGCTCCGCGGAAGCTCCCGGCGCTGCGCGCGCTCTTCGAGAAGGGAGCGCCCCCCGGCGGCCTGGAGCCCCCCCAGGGCAAAGAGTGCGGCCAGGACCCCCGGCACATGGTGCTGGTCCGGGGGGTGGCGCTGCCAGGTGCCCCGGGGACATTTGGGGACATTTTGGGGACATTTGGGACATTGGGGGGATTGGGGACATCGGGGACATTTGGGGACATTGGGGACACTGGGGGGATTTGGGACATTGGGGACATTTGGGGACATTTGGGATATTTGGGATATTGGGGACATTGGGGACATTTGGGACATTGGGGACATTTGGGGACATTTGGGATATTTGGGATATTGGGGACATTGGGGACATTGGGGACACTGGGGGGATTGGGGATATTTGGGGACATTTGGGACATTTGGGATATTTGGGACATTGCGGCCAGGACCCCCGGCACATGGTGCTGGTCTGGGGGGTGGCACTGCCAGGTGCCCCGGGGACATTTGGGGACATTTTGGGATATTTGGGGACATTTGGGGGATTGGGGGGATTGGGGACATTGGGGACATTGGGGGGATTGGGGACATTGGGGGGATTGGGGACATTTGGGATATTTGGGACATTTGGGATATTGGGGACACTGGGGTCAGGACCCCCGGCACATGGTGCTGGTCCGGGGGGTGGCACTGCCAGGTGCCCTGGGGACATTTAGGATATTTGGGGACATTTGGGACATTGGGGGGATTGGGGACATCGGGGACATTTGGGGACATTGGGGACATTGGGGGGATTGGGGACATCGGGGACATTTGGGGACATTTGGGATATTGGGGGGATTGGGGACATTTGGGATATTTGGGATATTTGGGACATTGGGGTCAGGACCCCCGGCACATGGTGCTGGTCCGGGGGGTGGCGCTGCCAGGTGCCCCGGGGACATTGGGGACATTGGGGACATTTGGGACATTGGGGGGATTGGGGACATCGGGGACATCGGGGACATTGGGGACATTGGGAACAATTAGGACACTTGGGGGAATTTTGGATATTGGGGACATTGGGGACATTTGGGATATTTGGGACATTGGGGACATTTGGGGAATTTGGGATATTTGGGACATTGGGGACATTGGGGACATTTGGGGACATTGGGGACATTTGGGATATTTGGGATATTGGGGACATCGGGGACATTTGGGGACATCGGGGGGATTGGGGGGATTGGGGACATTTGGGACATTTTGGGATATTTGGGACATTTGGGATATTGGGGACATTTGGGGACAGGACCCCCGGCACATGGTGCTGGTCCGGGGGGTGGCGCTGCCAGGTGCCCCGGGGACATTTGGGGACATTTTGGGGACATTTGGGACATTGGGGACATTGAGGGAATTTGGGACATTGGGGACATTGGGGACATCGGGGACATTTGGGACATTGGGGACATTTGGGACATCGGGGACATCGGGGGGATTGGGGGGATTGGGGACATTTGGGACATTTGGGATATTTGGGATATTTGGGACATTGGTGACATTTGGTGACATTTGGTGACAATCTGTTGACATTTGGTGACATTTGATGACATTTGGTGACATTTGGTGACATTTGGTGACACTTGGTGACACTTGGTGACATTTGGTGACATTTGGTGACAATTGGTGACATTTGGTGACAATTTGGTGACATTTGATGACACTTGGTGACATTTGGTGACATTTGGTGACACTTGGTGACAATCTGTTGACATTTGGTGACACTTGGTGACAATCTGGTGCCATTTGGTGCCATTTGGTGACAATTTGGTGACATTTGGTGACATTTGATGACACTTGGTGACAATTGATGACATTTGGTGACATTTGATGACACTTGGTGACAATTGATGACACTTGGTGACATTTGGTGAAAATCTGTTGACATTTGATGACACTTGGTGACATTTGGTGACACTTGGTGACAATCTGTTGACATTTGATGACATTTGGTGACAATCTGTTGACATCTGGTGACATTTGGTGACAATTTGCTGACACTTGGTGACATTTGATGACATTTGGTGACATTTGGTGACATTTGGTGACATTTGATGACACTTGGTGACATTTGGTGACACTTGGTGACATTTGGTGACAATCTGTTGACATTTGATGACACTTGGTGACATTTGGTGACATTTGGTGACAATCTGTTGACATTTGATGACACTTGGTGACATTTGGTGACACTTGGTGACATTTGGTGACAATCTGTTGACATTTGATGACACTTGGTGACATTTGGTGACATTTGGTGACAATCTGTTGACATTTGATGACATTTGGTGACAATCTGTTGACATCTGGTGACATTTGGTGACATTTGGTGACAATTTGCTGACACTTGGTGACATTTGATGACATTTGATGACATTTGGTGACATTTGGTGACATTTGGTGACATTTGATGACACTTGGTGACACTTGGTGACACCTGTTGACATTTGGTGACATTTGGTGCCACCCCCCCCCCAGGCAGCAGCGGCGCCCCTCCCCCGCTGCCGCCCCCCAAGGCGGGCGCTGCCCCTCCCCCGCTGCCCCCCAGCGCCCCCCCCTGCCGGCGCCGGCCCCGCCCGCGGCCCCCGGATACCAGGTACCAAATTCGGGGGGTTTGGGGGGTTTTGGGGGATTTTGGGGGGATTTGGGGTTTTTTTGGGGTTTTATTTGGGGTTTTTTGGGGAGGATTTGGGGATTTTTGGGGCTTTTTGGGGTGGGCTTGGGGGGGATTTGGGGTTTTTTAGGGGGGTTTGGGGGGTTTGGGGATTTTTGGGGGTTTTTGGGGGGTTTTGAGGGGATTTGGGGGAATTTGGGGTTTTTTTGGGGGTTTATTTGGGGTTTTTTGGGGAGGATTTGGGGATTTTTGGGGGGGATTTGGGGATTTTTGGGGATTTTTAGGGGGGATTTGGGGATTTTTGGGGTTTTTTAGGGGGGGCTTGGGGGGGATTTGGGGTTTTTTGGGGGGGCTTGGGGAGGATTTGGGGATTTTTGGGGGGGTTTGGGGGGATTTGGGGTTTTTTGGGGGGGTTTGGGGGGGATTTGGGGTTTTTTTGGGGTTTCATTTGGGATTTTTTGGGGAGGATTTGGGGATTTTTGGGGTTTTGGGCAGGATTTGGGGTTTTTTGGGTTTTTTTTGGGGGGGGATTTGGGGAGGATTTGGGGTTTTTTTCGGGGGGATTTGGGGATTTTTGGGTTTTTTTAGGGGGGTTTGGGGGGATTTGGGGTTTTGGGGGGGATTTGGGTTTTTTTGGGGTTTTTTTTTGGGTGGTTTGGGTGGATTTGAGTTATTTTGGGGGAAATTCGCTGTTGTTTCAGGGGAGGATTTTGACCTTTTTTTTGGGTGAAGATTTGTGCTGTTTTCGGGCTGTTTTTCCACTTTGGGAATAATTTTTTTTTAATTATTTATTTCCGACAGTTTCTTTTCTTTTTTTGGGGGGGAGGAGAAGGTTTAACCCCCCAAATTTTCCCCAAATTTTCCCCAAATTTGGCAGGTGCCCCCCCCCGGCGCCCTGAACGCCGCCCAGGCCGCGGCTCAGTCGGCCGTGGAGGCCGCCAAGAACCAGAAGAGCCTCGCGGGGCGCTGTGAGTTTTGGGGACCCCCCCCCAAAAAATAGGGACCCCAAAAATTGGGGGGTGCGGGGAATTTTGGGGGATTTTTTGGGGATTTTGGGGAATTTTTTGGGGATTTTGGGGGGATTTTGGGGATTTTTTGGGGATTTTTTGGGGATTTTTTGAGGGTTTTTGGCAGGATTTTTGGGGGGGATTTTTGGGGATTTTTTTGGGATTTCTTGGGGGATTTTTCAGGATTTTTTTGGGGTTTTTTGGGGGGATTTTTGGGGATTTTGGGGGGATTTTTGGGGGATTTTTCAGGATTTTTTGGGGGTTTTGGGGGATTTTTTGGGGATTTTTTGATGGATTTTTGGGGATTTTTAATGGGGTTTCTTGGGGATTTTTGGGGGATTTTGGGGATTTTTGGGGGTTTTTGGGGATTTTTTGGGGATTTTTGGGGAGATTTTTGGGGATTTTGGCGGGATTTTTGGGGATTTTTTGGGGATTTTTGGGGGATTTTTCAGGATTTTTTGGGGGGTTTTGGGGGGATTTTTGGGGGATTTTTGGGGATTTTGGGGAGATTTTTGGGGATTTTTTGGGGATTTCTTGGGGGATTTTTCGGCCGTGGAGGCCGCCAAGAACCAGAAGAGCCTCGCGGGGCGCTGTGAGTTTTGGGGACCCCCCCCCAAAAAATCGGGACCCCCGCCCCAAAAAAGGGAACCCCAAAAATTGGGGGGGTGCGGGGAATTTTGGGGGGATTTTTTGGGGGGGGGTTTGGGGGGGTTTGGGGGGTTTTGGGGGATTTTTTGGGGATTTTTTGGGGGTTTTTTGGGGGATTTTTGGGGGATTTTGGGGATTTTTGGAGGATTTTTCAGGATTTTTTGGGGATTTTTTAGGGATTTCTTGGGGATTTTTTGGGGGTTTTTTGGGGGGATTTTTGGGGATTTTGGGGGGATTTTTGGGGATTTTTTTGGGATTTTTGGGGGATTTTTCAGGATTTTTTGGGGGTTTTTTGGGGGATTTTTGGGGGATTTTGGGGGGATTTTTGGGGATTTTTTGGGGATTTCTTGGGGGATTTTTTGGGGATTTTTGGGGATTTTTGGGGATTTTTGGGGGGATTTTTTGGGGATTTTTGGGGATTTTTTGGGGATTTCTTGGGGGATTTTTCGGCCGTGGAGGCCGCCAAGAACCAGAAGAGCCTCGCGGGGCGCTGTGAGTTTTGGGGACCCCCCCCAAAAAATCGGGACCCCAAAAATTGGGGGGGGTGCGGGGAATTTTGGGGGATTTTTTGGGGGGTGTTTGGGGGGGTTTTGGGGATTTTTGGGGATTTTTTTGGGATTTTTGGGGGATTTTTTGGGGATTTTTTGGGGGTTTTTGGGGGATTTTTAATGGGGTTTCTTGGGGATTTTTGGGGGATTTTTTGGGATTTCTTGAGGATTTTTTGGGGATTTTTGGGGGGATTTTGGGGGGTTTTTAGGGATTTTTTGGGGATTTTTTAGGGATTTCTTGGGGATTTTTTGGGGATTTTTGGAGATTTTTGGGGGGATTTTGGGGGGATTTTGGGGATTTTTTGGGGATTTTTTGGGGATTTTTGGGGAATTTTTTTGGGATTTTTGGAGGATTTTTCAGGATTTTTTGGGGGTTTTTGGCGGGATTTTTGGGGATTTTTTTGGGATTTTTTGAGGGATTTTTGGGGGATTTTTGGGGGATTTTTCAGCATTTTTTGGGGATTTTTGGAGGATTTTTCAGGATTTTTTGGGGGTTTTTGGCGGGATTTTTGGGGATTTTGGGGGGATTTTTGGGGATTTTTTGGGGATTTCTTGGGGGATTTTTTTGGGATTTTTGGGGATTTTGGGGGGATTTTTTTGGGATTTCTTGGGGGATTTTTCGGCCGTGGAGGCCGCCAAGAACCAGAAGAGCCTCGCGGGGCGCTGTGAGTTTTGGGGACCCCCCCCCAAAAAATCGGGACCCCCGCCCCAAAAAAGGAACCCCAAAAATTGGGTAGGGTGCGGGGAATTTTGGGGGATTTTTTGGGGGGGTGTTTGGGGGGGGGTTTGGGGGATTTTTTTGGGATTTTTGGAGGATTTTTCAGGATTTTTTGGGGGTTTTTGGGGATTTTTTGGGGATTTTTGGAGGGATTTTTTTGGGATTTTTGGGGGATTTTTCAGGATTTTTTTGGGATTTTTGGCGGGATTTTTGGGGATTTTGGGGGTTTTTTGGGGGTTTTTGGGGGGATTTTTTGAGGGATTTTTTGGGGATTTTTGGGGGGATTTTTGGAGATTTTTGGGGGATTTTTGTGGATTTTTTGAGGGGATATTTTGGGGGCGCTGGGAAGGTCGGGGAGGGGGCGCTGCCATCTGGTGGTTGCTGGTGGTATTGCAGGAGGGGTAATGCGGGGTTAATTAAGGTGGGGAGTTAATTGGGGGGTTAATTAAGGGGTTAATTATGAGTGTTAGTTAGGGTGGGGAGTTAATTGGGGGGTGATTTGAGGTTAATTATGGGGGGTTAAATTAAATTAAAATAATTTTGGGGGGGGTTCAAAATAATTTTGGGGTGTCCAAATAATTTCGGGAGATACCACAACCATTTTGGGGGGGGGGGGCTTAAAATATTTTAGGGTGGATTTAAAATATTTTAGGGGGGCTTAAAACAACTTGGGGTGCATCAAAATAATTTCGGGGGGCTTAAAATAATTTTGGGGGGTTAAAATAATTTTTGGGGGGGGGGTCAACACCCCCCTGACCCCCCCCCCCCCCCCCAAATTTTGTGTGGCAGTCCCGGCCCTGCCCCCCCTGCAGCCCCCCCCCTTCGGGCAGGCCCCGCCCCTCCCCCCCCTGCCCCCCAAGCTGCCGCCCCCCGCCCCCCCGGGACCCCCCAAAATCCGCCGCTGCTGCCGCCGCCCCCCGGAGCCCCCCAGAACCCGGCGGCGCCCGGAGCGGTGAGAGGGAAGTGGGGATTTTGGGGGGAAATGGGGATTTTGGGGGAAAAATGGGGATTTTGGGGGGAAAAATGGCATTTTTTGGGGGTTAAAGGGGAATTTTGGGGGGGTTAAAGGGGAATTTTGGGGGGTAAATGGGGATTCTGGGGGATTTAATTTCATTTTTTGGGGGGGTTAAATGGGGATTTTGGGGAGAAAAATGGGAATTTGGGGGGGAAAATGGGGATTTTGGGGGGGAAAATGGGGATTTTGGGGGGAAAAATGGGGATTTTGGGGGGAAAATGGGGATTTTGGGGGAAAAATGGGGATTTTGGGGGGAAAAATGGGGATTTTGGGGGGAAAAATGGGGATTTTGGGGGGGGAAATGGGGATTTTGGGGGGAAAAATGGGGATTTTGGGGGGAAAAATGGGGATTTTGGGGGGAAAATGGGGATTTTGGGGGAAAAATGGGGATTTTGGGGGGAAAAATGGGGATTTTGGGGGGGAAATGGGGATTTTGGGGGGAAAAATGGGGATTTTGGGGGGAAAAATGGGGATTTTGGGGGGAAAATGGGGATTTTGGGGGGTTTAATTTCATTTTTTGGGGGTTAAATGGGGATTTTGGGGGGGAAATGGGGATTTGGGGGGGAAAATGGGGATTTTGGGGGGGAAAATGGGGATTTTGGGGGGAAAAATGGGGATTTTGGGGGGAAAAATGGGAATTTGGGGGGGAAATGGGGATTTTGGGGGGTTTAATTTCATTTTTTGGGGGGGAAATGGGGATTTTGGGGGGGGAAATGGGGATTTGGGGGGAAAATGGGGATTTTGGGGGGGAAAAATGGGGATTTTGGGGGGAAAATGGGGATTTTGGGGAAAATGGGAATTTTGGGGGGAAAAATGGCATTTTTTGGTATGGTTAAATGTGAATTTTGGGGGGGTTAAAGGGGAATTTTGGGGGGGAAATGGGGATTCTGGGGGATTTAATTTCATTTTTTGGGGGTTAAATGGGAATTTTGGGGGCAAATGGGGATTTTGGGGAAAATGGGGATTTTGGGGGGTTTAATTTCATTTTTTGGGGGTTAAACGTTAATTTTGGGGGGTTAAATGGGGATTTTGGGGGGAAAATGGGGAATTTGGGGGGGAAAATGGGAATTTGGGGGGTGAAATGGGAATTTTGGGGGTTTAATGGCACTTTTGGGATGGGAAATGGGAATTTTGGGGGTAAAATGGGAATTTTGGGGGGGAAATGGGAATTTTGGAGGGGGAAATGGTATTTTTGGGGGGTAAATGGCATTTTTGGGGGGTTAAATGTGAATTTTGGGGATTAAATGGAAATTTGGGGCGTTAAATGTTAATTTTGGGGGCTTAATTTAATTTTGGTGGGTAAAATCTTAATTTTGGGGGCAAAAATCTTAATTTTGGTGTGGTTAAATGGCATTTTTGGGGGGTTAAATATTAATTTTGGGGGGGTAAAAATCTTAATTTTGGCGGGGTTATATTTTCATTTTTTGGGCCTTAAATTTCATTTTTGGGGGGGCTTAAATGTCACTTTTTTGGGTGTAAAAATCTTCATTTTGGCGGGTTAAAATTGCATTTTTTGGGCTGAAATGTGGCATTTTCAGGCGCGGGAGGACGGGGATTTTTTTGGGGCGTTTCTCTGATTTTTCCCCATTTTTCCTCTTCCCCCCCCCAGCCCAGCGGGGGTCCCCCCAGCTCGGGACCCCCCCAAAATTCGGGGGCACCCCTGGGTGCTCCCCCCTTGGCCGGGGCCCCGCAGCCGGTGGGGAACAAAGTCCTGGCCTGGAGCGGCGTCCTGGAGTGGCAGGAGGTGGATTTTGGGGGGAATTCGGGGGATTTTGGGAAATTTGGGGGATTTGGGGGGATTTTGGGGGGATTTTGGGGGGATTTTGGGAAATTTGGGGGGTTTGGGGGGATTTGGGGGAGTTTGTGGGGATTTTGGGGGATTTTAGGGGGATTTTGGGAAATTTGGGGGGATTTTGGAGGGGGGTTGGGGGGGACTTGGGGGAATTTTGGGGGGGATTTTGAGGGGATTTTAGGGGGGTTTGGGGGGAATTTGGGGGGATTTGGAAAGTTTTGAGGGGTTTTGGGGACTTTAAGGGGGGATTTTGGGGGGATTTGGGGGGATTTTGGGAAATTGGAGGGATTTTTGGGGGATTTTGGGGGGTCTTGGGGGATTTGGGGGCATTGTTGGGGAGTTTTGGGGGGATTTGGGGAAATTTGGGGGGATTTTGGGGTGTTTAGGGGGGATTTTGGGATCTCTGACCCCCCAAATTTCCCCTCTGACCCCCCCAATTTCTCCTCTGACCAACAAATTTCCTGTCTGACCCCCAAATTTCACCTTTTTCCCCCAAATTTCCCCTTTTCCCCCCAAATTTCACCTTTTTCCCCCAAATTTCCCCTCAGAAGCCCCAAATTTCACCTTTTTCCCCAAATTTCCCCTCAGAAGCCCCAAATTTCCCCTTTCCCCCCCAAATTTCCGCAAATTACCCCTTTTTCCCCCAAATTTCCCCAAATTTCCCCTTTTTCCCCCCAAATTTCCCCAAATTTCACCTTTTTCCCCCAAATTTCCCCTCAGAAGCCCCAAATTTCCCCAAATTTCCCCTTTTTCCCCCCAAATTTCCCCAAATTTCAACTTTTTCCCCCAAATTTCACCTTTTTTCCCCAAATCTCCCCTCAGAAGCCCAAGCCCGCCCTGGTGGACTCGAGCACGAAGCTGACGCGCTCCCTGCCCTGCCAGGTCTACGTCAGCGCCGGGGACAACCTGTGAGTTTGGGGAGAATTCCGGGGATTTTGGGCAAATTTGGGGAATTTTGGGGTCCTGAGGGGGTCCCGAGGGTGTTTGGGGTAAATTTGGGGGAGTTTGGGAAAAATTGGGGGGTTTTGGGGTCATTTTTGGGGGGTTTTAAAGACATTTTTGGGGTGATAAAAATTCACTGGTGTGGAGTGGGGGGGGATTTTGGGCTGAATTTGGGGGATTTTGGGCAAATTTGGGGTTTTTTGGGGATCCTGAGGGGGTCACGGGGGTGTTTGGGGTAAATTTGGGGGGTTTTGGGATCATTTTTTGGGGGGTTTTAGGGACATTTTGGGGTGGGGAAAATGGGGTAAAAATTCACTGGTGTGGAGTGGGAGGGGATTTTGGGGGTAAATTTGGGGTAAATTTGGAGGATTTTGGGCAAATTTGGGAAATTTTGGGGTCCTGAGGGGGTCACGGGGGTGTTTGGGGTAAATTTGGGGGAGTTTGGGAAAAATTGGGGGGTTTTGGGGTCATTTTGGGGGGTTTTAGGGACATTTTTGGGGTGATAAAAATTCACTGGTGTGGAGTGGGAGGGGATTTTGGGCTGAATTTGGGGGATTTTGGGCAAATTTGGGGCATTTCCCCCCTTTTTTTCCATTTTTCCCTCTTTTATTCCCCTGTTTTCCCCGTTTTATTCCTTTTCTTTCTCTTATTGAATTTTTCCCCATTTTTCCCATTTTTTCCTCTTTTTTCCCCTTTTATTCCTTTTCTCTCCCTTATTAAATTTTTCCCCCTTTTTTTTCTGCTTTTTTTCCCTTTTTTTCCCCATTTTTTCCTCTTTTTTCCCCTTTTATTCCTTTTCTCTCCCTTATTAAATTTTTCCCCTTTTTCCCCCCTTTTTTCTGCTTTTTTTCCCTTTTTTCCACATTTTTTCCCCTTTTATTCCTTTTCTCTCCCTTATTAAATTTTTCCCCCCTTTTTTTCTGCTTTTTTTCCCTTTTTTCCCCATTTTTCCCCTTTTATTCCTTTTCTCTCCCTTATTAAATTTTTCCCCCTTTTTTTCTGCTTTTTTTTCCTTTTTTTCCCCATTTTTTCCCCTTTTTTTCCCCTTTTATTCCTTTTCTCTCCCTTATTAAATTTTTCCCCTTTTCCCCCCCATTTTTTCTGCTTTTTTTCCCTTTTTTCCCCATTTTTTCCCCTTTTTTTCCCCTTTTATTCCTTTTCTCTCTCTTATTAAATTTTTCCCCTTTTTCCCCCCTTTTTTTCTGCTTTTTTTCCCTTTTTTCCCCATTTTTTCCCCTTTTATTTCTTTTCTTTCCCTTTTTAAATTTTTTCCCCATTTTTTCCCCTTTTCCCCCTTTTATTCCTTTTCTTTCCCTTTTTAACTTTTTTCCCATTTTCCTTTTCTCCTTTTTTCCCCATTTCCCCCCTTTTTTTCCTTTTCTTTACCTTTTTAATTTTTTTCCTTTTTTTTTCCCTTTTTCCCCCTTTTTTCCCCTTTTTTTTCTCCTTTTTCCCCTTTTTTTCCCCCTTTTTCCCCCCCTTTTTTTTTCCTTTTTTTCCCATTTTCCCCCCATTTTTTCCCCTTTTATTCCTTTTCTTTCCCTTATTAAATTTTTTCCCATTTTTCCCTTTTTTTCCCTTTTTCCCAGCAAAACGGACCAGTGGCCACAGAAGTTGATCATGCAGCTCATCCCGCAGCAGCTCCTGGTGGGATTTTGGGGTTTTTTTGTGGAATTTTGGGGTTTTTTGGTGGAATTTTGGGGTTTTGGTGGAATTTGGGATTTTTTTGTGGAATTTGGGATTTTTTGGGTGGGATTTTGGGGTTTTTTTTTGTGGGATTTTGGGGGGGTTTTTTTGTGGAATTTTGGGGTTTTTTGTGGAATTTGGGTTTTTTTGTGGAATTTGGGGATTTTTTGGGGTGGGATTTTGGGTTTTTTTGTGGGATTTTGGTGGTTTTTTGTGGAATTTTGGGGTTTTTTTAGTGGAATATTGGGGTTTTTGGTGGAATTTGGGATTTTTTGGGGTGGGATTTTGGTGGTTTTTTTGTGGGATTTTGGGGTTTTTTTTTTGTGGAATTTGGGGGTTTTTTAAGTGGAATTTTGGGTTTTTTTGTGGGATTTGGGAATTTTTTGGGGTGGGATTTTGGGTTTTTTTGTGGGATTTTGGTGGTTTTTTTGTGGAATTTGGGGGTTTTTTTTGGTGGAATTTTGGGTTTTTTTGTGGGATTTGGGATTTTTTGGGGTGGGATTTTGGTTTTTTTAGTGGGATTTTGGGGGTTTTTTTTAGTGGGATTTTGGGGTTTTTTGTGGGATTTGGGATTTTTTTTGGGTGGGATTTTGGGGTTTTTTGTGGGATTTTGGGGTTTTTTTGGTGGAATTTGGGGTTTTTGGTGGAATTTGGGTTTTTTTTGTGGAATTTGGGAATTTTTTGGGGTGGGATTTTGGTGGTTTTTTGTGGGATTTTGTTTTTTTTTTTGTGGGATTTTGGGGTTTTTTTGTGGAATTTGGGGTTTTTGGTGGAATTTGGGGTTTTTTTTGTGGAATTTGGGATTTTTTTGGGGTGGGATTTTGGGTTTTTTGTGGGATTTTGGTGGTTTTTTGTGGGATTTTGGTTTTTTTTTTTGTGGAATTTTGGGGTTTTTTAGTGGAATTTTGGGTTTTTAGTGGAATTTTGGGTTTTTTTGGGGTGGGATTTAGGGTTTTTTTGTGGGATTTTGGGGGTTTTTTGTGGGATTTGGGAATTTTTGTGGGATTTGGGATTTTTGTGGGATTTGGGAATTTTTTTTGGGTGGGATTTTGGTGTTTTTTGAGGAATTTTGGGGTTTTTTTTGGTGGAATTTGGGGTGGTTTTTCCTGGGATTTTGGGGTTTTTCGTGAGATTTTTGGTTTTTTTGTAACATTTTAGGTTGTTTATGATATTTTCTGATTTATGAGTTTTATGAGTTGTTTTTTGGGGGATTTTTGGGGGTTTTTTTATGGGAGTTTCTGTGGAATTTTAGGGATATTTTTTGGTGGCATTTTGGGGTTTTGTGTGGAATTTGGGTTTTTTTTGGTGGGATTTTGGGGTTTTTTTGTGGGATTTTTGGGATTTTTTTGTGAAATTTGGGGTTTTTTTGGGGGGATTTTGGGGTTTTTTATTTATGGAATTTGGGGTTTTTTTTGTGGGATTTTTGGGGAATTTGGGGTTTTTTTGTGGAATTTTGGGGTTTTTGCGTGGAATTTGGGGTGGTTTTTGTGGGATTTTTGGGGGTTTTTTTTGGGATTTGGGGTGGTTTTTCCTGGGATTTTGGGATTTTTTTGGTGGCATTTTGGGGTTTTTGTGGGATTTTGGGTTTCTTTTGTGTAATTTGGGGTTTTCTGTGGGATTTTGTGGTGGTTTTTCCTGGGATTTTTGGTTTTTTTATGGGATTTTTAGGGTTTTGTTGGGATTTTGATGTTTTTTTTGTGGGATTTTTGGGTTTTTTTGTGACATTTTAGGTTGTTTATGATATTTTCTGATTTATGAGTTTTATGAGTTGTTTTTTTGGGGATTTTGGGGGTTTTTTAATGGGAGTTTTTGTGGAATTTTAGGGATTTTTTTGGTGGCATTTTGGGGTTTTGTGTGGAATTTGGGTTTTTTTGGTGGGATTTTGGGGTTTTTTTGTGGGATTTTGGGGTTTTTTTTGTGAAATTTGGGGTGGTTTTTCCTGGGACTTTGGGGGTTTTTTTGGGGGATTTTGGGGTTTTTTATTTATGGAATTTGGGGTTTTTTTTGTGGGATTTTTGGGGAATTTGGGGTTTTTTTGTGGAATTTTGGGGTTTTTGCGTGGAATTTTGTGGTGGTTTTTCCTGGGATTTTTGGTTTTTTTATGGGATTTTTAGGGTTTTGTTGGGATTTTGATGGTTTTTTCGTGGGATTTTTGGGTTTTTTTTGCGACATTTCGTGTCGTTGATGATATTTTCTGATTTACGAATTTAAGAGTTGGTTTTTTTGGGGATTTTTGGGATTTTTGAGCCCATTTTTCCCCCTCCCAGACCACGCTGGGGCCCCTGTTCCGCAATTCCCGCATGGTCCAGTTCCACTTCACCAACAAAGACCTGGAGTCGCTCAAGGGCCTCTACAGGATCATGGGCAACGGCTTTGTGAGCACCCCAAAATCCTCCTGGCACCCCAAAATCCTCCTGGCACCCCAAAATTATCCTGGGCAACCCAAAATCATCCAGGGACCCCAAAATTATCACTGGGGACCCCAAAATCATCCTCGGGACACCGAAATTATCCCTGGGGACCCTGAAATCATCCTGGCACCCCAAAATCCTCCTGGCACCCCAAAATCCTCCTGGCACCCCAAAATTATACCTGGGCACCCCAAAATCATCCTGGCACCCTAAAATTATCCTCAGGGACTCCAAATTATCCTCAGGGAGCCCAAAACATTCCCAGGGAAACCAAAATATTCTGGGGACCCCCAAATCATCCTCGGGACTCCAAAATTATCCTCAGGGAGCCCAAATTATCCTGGGGACCCCAAAATTATCCTGGGGACCCCAGAATTATCCGGGGGACACCGAAATTATCCTTGGGACCCCAAAAACTTCCCCGGGACCCCAAAATTATCCTCAGGGACCCCAAAATCATCCCTGGGGACCCCGAAATTATCCTCAGGGAGCCCAAATTATCCTCAGGGAAACCAAAATATCCTGGGGACCCCCAAATCATCCTCGGCACCCCAAAAACTTCCCCGGGACCCCAAAATTATCCTCAGGGAACCCAAAATCATCCCTGGGGACCCCGAAATTATCCTGGAGACCCCAAAAATATCCTGGGCACCCCAAAATTATCCTGGCACCCTAAAATTATCCTCAGGGAGCCCAAATTATCCTGGGGACCCCGAAATTATCCTGGAGACCCCGAAATTATCCTGGGGACCCCAAAATTATCCTGGGGACCCCAAAATCATCCTGGCACCCTAAAATTATCCTGGGGACCCTGAAATTATCCTCAGGGAGCCCAAAACATTCCCAGGGAAACCAAAATATTCTGGGGACCTGGAAATTATCCTGGCACCCCAAAATCATCCTGGCACCCCAAAATTATCCTGGGGACACCGAAATTATCCCTGGGGACCCCGAAATTATCCTGGAGACCCCAAAAATTATCCCTGGGGACCCCAAAATCATCCCTGGGGACCTGGAAATTATCCTGGCACCCCAAAATTATCCTGGGGACACCGAAATTATCCTCAGGGACCCCAAAAATTATCCTGGGGACCCCAAAATTTATCCTGGGGACCCCAAAATTATCCTGGGGACCCCAAAAATTATCCTGGGGACACCGAAATTATCCTGGGGACCCCGAAATTATCCTGGGGACCCCGAAATTATCCTCAGGGAGCCCAAAACATTCCCAGGGAAACCAAAATTATCCTGGGGACACCAAAAATTATCCCTGGGGACCCCAGAATTATTCCTGGGGACACCGAAATTATCCTGGCACCCCAAAATCATCCTCGGGACCCCAAAATCATCCTGGCACCCCAAAATTATCCTGGGGACCCCAAAATCATCCTGGCACCCTAAAATTATCCTCAGGGACTCCAAATTATCCTGGGGACCCCGAAATTATCCTCAGGGACTCCAAATTATCCTCAGGGAGCCCAAAACATTCCCAGGGAAACCAAAATATTCTGGGGACCCCAAAATCATCCTGGGGACCCCAAAATTATCCTCAGGGAGCCCAAATTATCCTGGGGACCCCAAAAATTATCCTGGGGACCCCAAAAATTATCCTGGGGACCCCGAAATTATCCTCAGGGACCCCAAAATCATCCCTGGGGACACCAAAATTATCCTCAGGGACTCCAAATCATCCTGGGGACCCCAAAATCATCCTGGCACCCCAAAATTATCCTCAGGGAGCCCAAAATTATCCTGGGGACACCGAAATTATCCTGGCACCCCAAAACTATCCTGGGGACACCAAAATTATCCCTGGGCACCCCAAAATCATCCTGGCACCCCAAAATCATCCTGGGGACCCCAAAATTATCCTGGGGACCCCGAAATTATCCTCAGGGAGCCCAAAACATTCCCAGGGAAACCAAAATTATCCTGGGGACCCCAAAAATTATCCTGGGGACCCCAAAATCATCCCTGGGGACCCCAAAATTATCCCTGGGCACCCCAAAATCATCCTGGCACCCCAAAATCATCCTGGGGACCCCAAAATTATCCTGGGGACCCCGAAATTATCCTCAGGGAGCCCAAAACATTCCCAGGGAAACCAAAATTATCCTGGGGACCCCAAAAATTATCCTGGGGACCCCAAAAATTATCCCTGGGGACACCAAAATTATCCTGGGGAAACCAAAATTATCCTGGGGACACCGAAATTATCCTCAGGGAGCCCAAATTATCCTGGGGACCCCAAAAATTATCCTGGGGACCCCAAAATTATCCTGGCACCCCAAAAATTATCCTGGGGACCCCAAAAATTATCCTGGGGAAACCAAAATTATCCTGGGGACCCCGAAATTATCCTGGGGACCCCAAATTATCCTCAGGGAGCCCAAATTATCCTGGGGACCCCGAAATTATCCTGGGCACCCCAAAATCATCCTGGGGACCCCAAAATCATCCTGGGGACCCCAAAATTATCCTAATTTGCTGCCATTTTAATGCCATTTTCTGCAATTTTAATGCCATTTTCTGCCGTTTTCTGCCATTTTAGTGTCATTTTCTGTCATTTTAATGCCATTTTAATACCATTTAATGCCATTTCTTACCATTTCCTGCCATTTCAATGCCATTTCCTGCCATTTTCATGCCATTTAATGCAGTTTTTTACCATGTTAATGCCATTTTCATGCCAATTTCTGCCATTTTCATGTGTTTTAATGCCATTTCTTACCATTTTCTGCCATTTTCATTCCCTTTAATGCCATTTCAATGCCATTTTCATGCCATTTTCAATGCCATTTTCATGCCATTTTCATACCATTTAACGCCATTTCTTACCATTTTCTGCCATTTTCATTCCCTTTAATGCCATTTCAATGCCATTTTCTGCCATTTAATGCCATTTTCATGCCATTTTAATACCATTTAATGCCTTTTTTTACCATTTTAATGCCATTTTCTGCCACTTTAATGCCATTTAATGCCATTTTTTACCATTTTAATGCCATTTTTTCCACTTTAATGCCATTTTAATGCCATTTAATGCCATTTTAATGCCATTTTCTGCCATTTTAATGCCATTTAAAGCCATTTTTTACCATTTCAATGCCATTTTCATTCCCTTTAATGCCATTTCAATGCCATTTTCTGCCATTTTCATGCCATTTTAATACCATTTAATGCCATTTTTTACCATTTTAATGCCATTTAATGCCATTTTCTGCCACTTTAATGCCATTTAATGCCATTTTTTACCATTTTAATGCCATTTAATGCCATTTCTTACCATTTTCTGCCACTTTAATGCCATTTTAATGCCATTTTAACGCCCTTTAATGCCATTTTCTGCCGTTTTAACGCCATTTCTTACCATTTTCTGCCATTTTCATTCCCTTTAATGCCATTTCAATGCCATTTTCTGCCATTTTCATACCATTTAATGCCGTTTTTTACCATTTTCTGCCATTTTCATTCCCTTTAATGCCATTTCAATGCCATTTCCTGCCATTTCAATGCCATTTTCTGCCATTTTCATGCCATTTAATGCCGTTTTTTACCATTTTAATGCCATTTTCTGCCGTTTTAACGCCATTTCTTACCATTTTCTGCCATTTTCATTCCCTTTAATGCCATTTCAATGCCATTTTCTGTCATTTAATGCCATTTTCTGCCATTTTCATGCCATTTCTTACCATTTTCTGCCATTTTCATTCCCTTTAATGCCATTTCAATGCCATTTCCTGCCATTTAATGCCATTTCCTGCCATTTTCATGCCATTTAATGCCGTTTTTTACCATGTTAATGCCATTTTCTGCCGTTTTAACGCCATTTCTTACCGTTCTGACGCCGTTTTCCCGCGCCGCAGGCCGGCTGCGTGCACTTCCCGCACACGGCGCCGTGCGAGGTGCGCGTCCTCATGCTCCTCTACTCCTCCAAAAAGAAAATTTTCATGGGCCTCATCCCCAACGACCAGAGCGGCTTCGTCAACGGCATCCGCCAGGTCATCACCAACCACAAGCAGGTGCAGCAGCACAAGATGGACCAGCAGCGCGGGGTGAGCCCGCCAAAAAAACCCAAAAAAACCCCAAAAACCACCCAAAACCACCCAAAAACACCCAAAAACCACCCAAAAACCCCCAAAAACCACCCAAAACCACCCAAAAACACCCAAAAACACCCAAAAACCACCCAAAAACCCCCAAAAACACCCAAAACCCACCCAAAAACACCCAAAAAACACCAAAAACCACCCAAAAACCACCCAAAAACACCCAAAAACCCCCAAAAACCACCCAAAAACACCCAAAAACACCCAAAAAACACCCAAAAACCACCCAAAAACCACCCAAAAACACCCAAAAAACACCAAAAACCACCCAAAAACACCCAAAACCACCAAAAACCACCCAAAAACACCCAAAAACACCCAAAAACACCCAAAAACCACCCAAAAACACCCAAAAACCCCCAAAAACCACCCAAAAACCCCCAAAAACACCCAAAAACCACCCAAAAACCACCCAAAACCACCCAAAAACACCCAAAACCACCCAAAAACACCCAAAAAACACCCAAAAACCCCCAAACACCACCCAAAAAACACCCAAAACCACCCAAAAACACCCAAAAAACACCAAAAACCACCCAAAAACCACCCAAAAACACCCAAAAACACCCAAAAACACCAAAAACCACCCAAAAACCCCCAAAAACCCCCAAAAACCACCCCAAAAATCCCCAAAATCCTGCACGCCTCAGCCAGCTCGCCCGCGTCGCTTCCCGGCACGATTTTCCACCCTTCAACCCCCCCCAAAAAAATTACATTATTTTATGATTTTTTTACAATTTTTTGCCCATTTTTTTCAGGTTGTAATCCCGTTTTTAATCAGGTTTTCCACTCAGATTAAGGAGGAGGATGGCAGGGCCAGCTTAGACCCCTAAATCCCATTTTTTTCCCCCAAAACCCCATTTTCCTCCCTTTAACCCCATTTTCCCCCCTTTTAACCCCATTTTAACCCCACCAAATCCCATTTTCCCCTTTAACCCCATTTTCCCCCCATTTTTCCCCCTTTCACCCCATTTTCCCCCCTTGAATCCCATTTTAACCCCATCAAATCCCATTTTCCCCTATTTAACCCCATTTTTCCCCTTTTATCCCTTTTTACCCCATTTTTCCCCTCCAAATCCCATCCTTTTACCTATTTTTACACATTTTTTCCCATTTTTAGTCCCATTTTCCCCTCAAATCAAGGAGGAGGATCCCAGGGCCAGCTGAGACCCCAAAATCCCATTTTTTCCCCCAAAACCCCATTTCCCCCCCTTTAACCCCATTTTAACCCTACTAAATCCCATTTTCCCCCATTTAACCCCATTTTTCCCCTTTTACTCCTTTTTTCCCCCATTTTCCCTCCTTTAATCCCATCCTTTTACCAATTTTTACACATTTTTTCCCATTTTTAATCCCATTTTTGCCTCACATCAAGGAGAATGATCTCAGGGCCAGCTGAGACCCCTAAACCCCATTTTGCCCCCATTTTTTCCCTTTTTAACCCCATTTTCCCCCCTTTAACCCCACCAAATCCCATTTTCCCCCATTTAACCCCATTTTTCCCCTTTTACCCCTTTTGCCCCCTTTTTCCCCCTTTTATCCCCTCCAAATCCCATCCTTTTACCAATTTTTACACATTTTTTCCCATTTTTAATCTCATTTTCCACTCAAATCAAGGAGGAGAATGGCAGGGCCAGCTGAGACGCCAAAATCCCATTTTTCCCCATTTAACCCCATTTTAACCCCCCCAAATCCCATTTTTCCCTTTTTAACCCCATTTCCCCCCTTTAACCCCATTTTAACCCCACCAAATCTCATTTTTAACCCCATTTCCCCCCCTTTAACCCCATTTTTCCCCATTTAACCCCATTTTAACCCTCAAAAATCCCATTTTCCCTCCTTTAACCCCTTTTTCACCTTTTTAACCCTATTTTAACCCCACCAAATCAAATTTTTCCCCATTTAACCCCATTTTAACCACCCAAAATACCATTTCCCCTCCTTTAACCCCATTTTTCCCCTCTTTAACCCCATTTTAACCCCCCCAAAACCCATTTTCCCCCTTTAACCCAGTTTTCCCCTCCTTAACCTCTTTTTTCCTTCTTTAACCCTATTTCAACCCCAACAAATCAAATTTTTTCCCTATTTAACCCCCCAAAATCTCATTTCTCCCCATTTAACCCCTTTTTAACCCCCCCAAATCCCATTTTTCCCTTTTTAACCCCATTTCCCCCCTTTAACCCCATTTTAACCCCACCAAATCTCATTTTTAACCCCATTTTTCCCCTTTTAACCCCATTTTACCCCCCAAAATCCCATTTTTTTCCTCTTTTCCCCCCTCCTTTAACCCTTTATATCTTGAATGCCCCCAATTTCCCCCCCCAAAACCCCATTTTGGGCATATTTTAATTATTTTTGGGGTCTTTATCTCCCTAAATCCCCCCAATTTTTTTCTGTGCCCACAGTTGGGGGGCTCAGCCCCCGTCCCTGGGGCTCCCCCGTTCCTGCCCAAGCAGCCGGGGACCCTCCCCGTCACCTCGGGGGTGCAGCCGCAGGTAAGGGGGATTTTGGGTCGTTTTGGGGGGATTTTGGGTCATCTTTTGTGGGATTTGGGATGGTTTTTGTGGGATTTGGAATGATTTTTGTGGGATTTTGGTTGATTTTGCGGGTTTTAGGATGATTTTTGTGGGATTTTAGGTGGTTTTGGGGGGATTTTGGGTCATTTTTTGTGGGATTTGGGATGGTTTTTGGGGATTTGGGGTGGTTTTTGTGGGATTTAGGGGGGCTTTGGGGGGATTTTGGGTCATTTTTTGTGGGATTTGGGGTGGTTTTTGTGGGATTTGGAATGATTTTTGTGGGATTTTGGGTGGTTTTGGGGGATTTTGGGTCATCTTTTGTGGGATTTGGGATGGTTTTTGTGGGATTTTGGGGGGCTTTGGGGGGATTTTGGGTCATCTTTTGTGGGATTTGGGATGGTTTTTGGGGGATTTTGGGGGGCTTTGGGGGGATTTTACGTGGTTTCTGGGGGATTTGGGATGGTTTTTGGGGGATTTGGGATGGTTTTTGTGGGATTTGGGATGATTTTTGTGGGATTTTGGGTCATTTTTTTTGGGAATTGGGATGGTTTTTGTGGGATTTTGGGTCATTTTTTGTGGGATTTTAGGTGGTTTTTGAGGGATTTTGGGTCATTTTTTTGGGGAATTGCGATGGTTTTTGTGGGATTTTGGGGGGATTTTGGGTCGGTTTTTGTGGGATTTGGGGTGGTTTTTGTGGGATTTGGGGTCATTTGTTGTGATATTTTGGATGGTTTTTGTGGGATTTGGGATGATTTTTGTGGGATTTTGGGAGGATTTTTGTGGGATGTGAGATTATTTTTGTGGGATTTTGGGTGGGTTTTGGGGTATTTTGGGTGTTTTTTGTGGGATTTTGGGTCAATTTTTGTGGGATTTGGGATGGTTTTTGGGGGCTTTTGGGTGGTTTTTGGGGGCTTTGGGGTCATTTTTTGTGGGATTTGGAATGATTTTTCTGGGATTTTGGTTGATTTTGCGGGTTTTGGGATGATTTTTGTGGGATTTTAGGTAGTTTTGGGGGGATTTTGGGTCATTTTTTGTGGGATTTTGGGTCGTTTTTGGGGGATTTGGGATGGTTTTTGGGGGATTTTGGGTGGTTTTTGGGGGATTTTTTTGTGGTTTTTGGTGGGATTTGGGATGGTTTTGGTGGGATTTGGGATGATTTTTGTGGGATTTTGGGTCATTTTTTGTGGGATTTGGGATGATTTTTGGGGGATTTTTGTGGGATTTTGGGTGGTTTTTGGTGGGATTTTGGGTCATTTGTTGTGGGATTTGGGGTCATTTTTTGAGGGATTTGGGATGATTTTTGTATGATTTGGGATGATTTTTGTGGGATTTGGGGTGTTTTTTGTGGAATTTTGAGTAATTTTTGTTGAATTTTGAGTGGTTTGTGTGGGATTTTGGGTCATTTTCGGGATGATTTTTGGGGGATTCGGGGTTGTTTTTGTGGGATTTCGGATGAATTTTCTGGGATTTGAGGTAGCTTTTGTGGGATTTGGGGTGGTTTTTGTGGTATTTGGGATTATTTTTGTGGGATTTGAGGGGTTTTTTAGTGGGATTTCAGTTGGTATTTGTGAGAAAAACCTGGATTAATTTTTTTCCCATCTCCCCCCTTTCTGTTGCTACCTTTTCTTGTCTTCTTTCTCCTCTTGTGTCTTCAGCCTCTTTTCCTGATGCTTTTTCTTCACATTTTCCACCATTTTCCCCTCACGTTCCCACCCTTTTCCCCCCTCACATTTCCCTCTCTTTCCCCCTCACATTTCCTTCTTTTTCCCCTCACATTTCCCACCATTTTCTCTCCTCACAATTCCTTTTCCCCTCACGTTTCCCTCCCTTTTCTCCCCTCACATTTCCCGCCCTTTCCCCCTTTACATTTCCCATCCTTTTTCTCTGTATTTTTCCCTCTTTTTCCCCTCACATTTTCCACCCTTTTCCCCCTCACATTTTCTCCTTTTTCCCCCTCATATTTCCTGCCCTTTTCCCCCTCCTATTTCCCTCTCTTTTCCCCTCACATTTCTCAACGTTTTCTTTTCTCACTTTTCCTTTTCCCCTCATGTTTCTCACCCTTTTCCCCTTTACATTTCCCTTTGGTTTTCTTCCTCATCTTTCCCACTCTTTTCCCCTCACATTTCCCATGCTTTTCCCCCTCACATTTCCTTCTTTTTCCCCTCACATTTCTCACCATTTTCTCTCCTCACTTTTCCTTTTCCCCTCACATTTCCCACCCTTTTCCCCTTTACATTTCCCATCAGTTTTTTTTCCTCATTTTTCCCTCTCTTTTTCCCCTTATGTTTCCCGCTTTTTTCCCCCCTCACATTTCCTGCCCCTTTTCCCTTTACATTTCCCATCCTTTTTATCTCCATCTTTCCCTCTCTTTTTCGCCTCACGTTTCTCCCCTTTTCCCCTCACATTTCCCTCTCTTTTTCCCCTCACATTTCTCACCATTTTCTCTCCTCACATTTGCCGCCCTTTTCTCCCCTCACATTTCCCGCCCTTTTCCCCTTTACATTTCCCACCCTTTTCCCCCTCACATTTCCCTCTCTTTCCCCCTCACATTTCCTTCTTTTTCCCCTCACATTTCCCACCATTTTCTCTCCTCACAATTCCTTTTCCCCCTCACGTTTCCCTCCCTTTTCTCCCCTCACATTTCCCGCCCTTTCCCCCTTTACATTTCCCATCCTTTTTCTCTGCATTTTTCCCTCTTTTTCCCCTCACATTTTCCACCCTTTTCCCCCTCACATTTTCTCCTTTTTCCCCCTCATATTTCCTGCCCTTTTCCCCCTCCTATTTCCCTCTCTTTTCCCCTCACATTTCTCAACCTTTTCTTTTCTCACTTTCCCTTTTCCCCTCATGTTTCTCACCCTTTTCCCCTTTACATTTCCCTTTGGTTTTTTTCCTCATCTATCCCACTCTTTTCCCCCTCACGTTTCTCCCCTTTTCTCCCCTCACGTTTTCTCCCCTTTTTCCCCTCACATTTCCCATGCTTTTCCCCCCTCACATTTCCTTCTTTTTCCCCTCACATTTCTCACCATTTTCTCTCCTCACATTTCCTTTTCCCCTCACATTTCCCACCCTTTTCCCCTTTACATTTCCCATCTTTTTTTTTCCTCATTTTTCCCTCTCCTTTTCCCCTCACGTTTCCTGCTCTTTTCTCCCCTCACGTTTCCCACCCATTTCCCCTTTACATTTCCCATCCTTTTTCTGCTCATCTTTCCCTCTCTTTTCCCCCTCATATTTCTCACCCTTTTCTCCCCTCACATTTCCTTTTCCCCTCACGTTTCCTATCATTTTATCCTTTTAAATTTCCAGCTCTTTTCTCCCCTCATTTTCCCCGCTCTTTTCTGCCTTCACGTTTCCCGCTCTTTTCTCCCCTCACATTTCCCGCCCTTTCCCCTCTCACATTTCCCACTTTTTTTCCCCTCACATTTCTCAACCTTTTCTTTTCTCACCTTTCCTTTTCCCATCACATTTCCCGCCCTTTCCCCCTTTACATTTCCCATCCTTTTTCTCTGCATTTTTCCCTCTTTTTCCCCTCACATTTTCCACCCTTTTCCCCCTCACATTTTCTCCTTTTTCCCCCTCATATTTCCTGCCCTTTTCCCCCTCCTATTTCCCTCTCTTTTCCCCTCACATTTCTCAACCTTTTCTTTTCTCACTTTTCCTTTTCCCCTCATATTTCTCACCCTTTTCCCCTTTACATTTCCCTTTGGTTTTTTTCCTCATCTTTCCCACTCTTTTCCGCCTCACATTTCCCTCCCTTTTCCCCCTCACAATTCTCACCCTTTTTTCTCCTCATGTTTCCTTTCCCCTCATGTTTCCCACCCTTTATCCTTTTACATTTCCAGCTCTTTTCTCCCCTCATTTTTCCCACTCTTTTCTCCCCTCACATTTCCCGCCCTTTCCCCTCTCACATTTCCCACTTTTTTTCCCCTCACATTTCTCAACCTTTTCTTTTCTCACTTTTCCTTTTCCCATCACATTTCCCACCCTTTTCCCCTTTACATTTCCCATCCTTTTTCTCCGCATTTTTCCCTCTTTTCCCCCTCACATTTTCCACCCATTTTCCCCTCACATTTTCTCCTTTTTTCCCCCTCATATTTCCTTCCCTTTTCCCCCTCACATTTCCCTCTCTTTCCCCCTCACATTTCCTTTGCTTTCCCCTCACATTTCTCATCCTTTTCTCCCCTCACATTTCCCTTTCCCCCCCTCACATTTCCCACCCTTTTCCCTTTACATTTCCCATTAGGTTTTTTTTTCTCATTTTTCCCTCTCTTTTCCCCCTCACATTTCCTGCCCTTTTCCCCCTCACATTTCCTGCCCTTTTCCCCCTCACATTCCCATCTTTTTCCCCCTTACATTTCTCACCCTTTTCTCCCCTCACATTTCTTTATCCCTTTACCTTTTCCCATCCTTTTTCTCTTCATTTTCCCCTCTCTTCTTCCCCTCACATCTCCATTTGAATTTTTTTTTTTTTTGGTGGAATTTTACGTGCCTTTTTTTGGCATTTGAGGTGCTTTTTTTTTTTTTCCCATTTGAGAAGGTTTTTCTGGAATTTGAGGTCGTTTTCACGGAATTTGAGATTTTTTTTTGCTTTAATTTGCAGGTGAGCCCAGGCTTGGCGCAGGTCGGGATCATGGATGAGCAGCAGCGACAGCAGAGCCTGGTCTGGGGGAATTTTGGGGGAATTTGGGCAATTTTGGGGACATTTGAGGGGATCCTGGATGGGGTTTGAAAAATTTTGGGGTGATTTTGGGGATCCTGCATGAATTTTGGGGTTTTGGGTGGGGTTTTAAATGATTTTGGGGGCCCCTGGCTGGGTCTGGGGGTGTGGTTTGAGGAATTTTGGGGTGATTTTGGGGGGTCCTGTATGAATTTTGGGGTTTTAAATTATTTTGGGAGACCCTGGTTGATTTTGGGGAATTCTGGATGATTTTGGGGGTGGGCTTGGAAGAATTTTGGGGTGGTTCTGGGGGTCCTGCATGAATTCTGAGGTTTTGGGTGAGGTTTTAAATGATTTTGGGAGACCCTGGTTGATTTTGGGAAATTCTGGATGATTCTGGGGAATTCTGGATGATTTTGGGGGTGAGGTTGGAGGAATTTCGGGACGATTTTGGGGGTCCTGCATGAATTTTGGGGTTTTTGGGTGAGGTTTTAAATGATTTTGGGGGATCCTGGTTGATTTTGGTGAGTTCTGGATGATTTTGGGGGTGGGCTAGGAAGAATTTTTGGGTGATTTTGGGGGGGTCCTGCATGAATTGTGGGGTTTTAAATGATTTTGGGGGACCCTGGTTGATTTTGAGGAATTCTGGATTATTTTGGGGGTGAGGTTTGAGGAATTTTGGGATGATTTTGGGGGATCTTGCATGAATTTTGGGGTTTTGGGTGAGGTTTTAAATTATTTTGGGAGACCCTGGTTGATTTTGGGAAATTCTGGATGATTTTGGGGAATTCTGGATGATTTTGGGGGTGGGGTTTGAGGAATTTTATGGGTGATTTTGGGGGATCTTGCATGAATTTTGGGGTTTTTGGGTGGGGTTTTAAATTATTTTGGGAGACACTGGTTGATTTTGGGGAATTCTGGATGATTTTGGGGGTGGGGTTTTAAAGAATTTATGATGATTTTGGGGGGTCCTGTATGAATTTTGGGGTTTTAAATGATTTTGGGGGACCCTGGTTGATTTTGGAGAGTCCTGGATGATTTTGGGGGCTCCTGGATGATTTTGGGGAGTCCTGGATGATCTTGGGGGTGGGGTTTGAGGAATTTTGGGGTCTCCTGCGTGAATTTTGGGGTTTTGGGTGGGATTTAAAATGATTTTGGGAGACCCTGGTTGATTTTGGGGAATTCTGGATGATTTTGGGGGTGGGGTTTTAAAGAATTTATGATGATTTTGGGGGGTCCTGTATGAATTTTGGGGTTTTAAATGATTTTGGGGGACCCTGGTTGATTTTGGAGAGTCCTGGATGATTTTGGGGGCTCCTGGATGATTTTGGGGAGTCCTGGATGATCTTGGGGGTGGGGTTTGAGGAATTTTGGGGTCTCCTGCGTGAATTTTGGGGTTTTGGGTGGGATTTAAAATGATTTTGGGAGACCCTGGTTGATTTGGTGATTTCTGGATGATTTTTGGCGAATTTTGGATAAACTTATGGGATATTTCAGGATATTTTACCGTGCCCTAAATCCCGAGTGGAACCAGCGTGAATTTTTGGGATTTTTTTTTTTTTTTTTTAATATTTTGGGGTTCAAGAAAATTTTTTGGGGGGGGGATTTTTTTAAGGGGATTTTTCCTAAAATTCACATTTTTTTTTTTTTTTTTCCTTCTCCAGTTACAACTCCGGGCGCAGCAACAACAACCTCAGCCCCCCCAAGCCCCCCCTGCAGCCTCTGCAGCCCCCCCAGCCCCCCAAAATCCGGGACCCCCCCAAGCCGGACCCCCCCAACCCACCCAGGGTGGGGGCGGGGCTCTGCTGCGCCCCCAAAATCCGGGGGCCAACCCCCAACTTCGGAGTCTCCTGCTCAGCCAGCAGCCGGTGAGTGAACCCCAAAAAAACCCTTAAAAAAAGGCAAAAAATTAAAAAAAAAAAAACCACGAAAATTTAAAAATATAAAAAAAACCTAAAAAAAACCAAAAACAAAAACCCACCAAAAAACCAAAAAATAAAAATCAAAAAACCCACAATAAAATTTAAAAAACCCACAAAAAAAAACAAAAAAAAAAACAAACAAAAAAAAAAAAAAACCACCAAAAAATAAAAAAAAACTAAAAAAACACACCAAAAAACCTTCGGAAAAACTCCAAAAAAATCTCAAAAAACCCCCCCAAAACCCCCCCAAAAATCCTAAAAAAAACCACAAAAAAAAAAACCCCAAAAAAACCCACCAAAAAATAAAAAAAAACTAAAAAAACACACCAAAAAACCTTCAGAAAAACTCCAAAAAAATCTCAAAAAAACCCCCCAAAAACCCCCCCAAAAATCCTAAAAAAAACCACAAAAAAACCCCAAAAAAACCCACCAAAAAATAAAAAAAACTAAAAAAACACACCAAAAAACCTTCAGAAAAACTCCAAAAAATCTCAAAAAAACCCCAAAAACCCCCCCAAAAATCCTAAAAAAACCCACAAAAAAAAACCCCAAAAAAACCCACCAAAAAATAAAAAAAAACTAAAAAAACACACCAAAAAACCTTCAGAAAAACTCCAAAAAAATCTCAAAAAAACCCCAAAAACCCTCCCAAAAATCCTAAAAAAACCACAAAAAAAACCCTCAAAAAAACCCACCAAAAAAATAAAAAAAAAAAACTAAAAAAACACACCAAAAAACCTTCAGAAAAGCTCCAAAAAAATCTCAAAAAAAAACCAAAACCCCCCCAAAAATCAAAAAAAAAACCACAAAAAAAACCCTCAAAAAAACCCACCAAAAAAATAAAAAAAACCTAAAAAAACACACCAAAAAACCTTCCGAAAATTCCAAAAAATCTCAAAAAAAAACCCAAACCCCCCCCAAAAAATCCTAAAAAAACCACAAAAAAAACTCAAAAAAACCCACCAAAAAATAAAAAAAAACTAAAAAAACACACCAAAAAACCTTCAGAAAAACTCCAAAAAAATCTCAAAAAAACCCCAAAACCCCCCCCAAAAATCCTAAAAAACCCACAAAAAACCATAAAAAATATATTAGAAAAACCCAACAACAACAAAAACCCAAAACCCAAAAAACCAAACAAAAAAACAACAAAATCCACAAAAAAGTAAAAAAAAAACCACAAAAAAACCTAAAAAAAATCTCAAAAAACCCCCAAAGAACCCCCGAAAAAAATCCTAAAAAAACCACAAAAAAACTTTAAAAAACCCAAAAAAAAACTCAAAAAGAAAAACCCAAAGAAACCCCCAAAAATTCAAAAAAAATCCTCAAAGAATTCTCAAAAAAACACCAAAAAAAAAACCAAAAAAGTGCAATAAAAATCAAAAAATCCCCCCCAAAAATCTAAAAAAAACTCAAAAAAAAACCCCACAAATACTTCAAAAAACCCAAAAAACCTCAAATAAACCTCAAAAAACCCACAAAAAAAAAACCCAAAATAGGACCCCCCAAAAATCACAGACCCCCACCCCAAGATAATTTTGGGGGGAAAATTTTGATTTGGGGGGGGTCCTAAAAATTGGGGGGGAGGGAGGGAATTTTTGGGGTTTTTTGGAGGAATTTGGGGCTGGATTTTTTTGGGATGGGGGCTCTTAAAATTGGGAATTTTTGGGTTTTTCCTGATGTAATTTTGAACAAAAAACTAAAAATTCAAACCTGTGGTGGTGGTGGGGGTTTGAAATTAAATCTTTTAAAGGGGGGTTGAAATTAAATATTTTAAATATTTTAAAGGGGGGGATAAAATTAAATATTTTAAAAATTAAATATTTTAAAGGGGGAAGTTGAAATTAAATATTTTAAATATTTTAAAAGGGGGGTGAAATGAAATATTTTAAAAATTAAATATTTAAAAAATTAAATATTTAAAAAATTAAATATTTTAAAATATAAATATTTTAAAATTTAAATATTTTAAAATTTAAATATTTTAAAATATAAATATTTTAAAAATTAAATATTTTAAAAATTAAATATTTTAAAGGGGGAAGTTGAAATTAAATATTTTAAATATTTTAAAAGGGGGGTGAAATGAAATATTTTAAAAATTAAATATTTTAAAGGGGGATGAAATTCAATATTTTAAATATTTTAAAGGGGGGGTGAAATTAAATATTTTTAAAATTAAATATTTAAAAAATTAATTATTTAAAAAATTAAATATTTTAAATATTAAATATTTTAAAATATAAATATTTTAAAATATAAATATTTTAAAATTTAAATATTTTAATAATTAAATATTTTAAAATATAAATATTTTAAAATTTAAATATTTTAAAAATTAAATATTTTAATAATTAAATATTTTAAAATATAAATATTTTAAAATTTAAATATTTTAAAGGGGGAAGTTGAAATTAAATATTTTAAATATTTTAAAAGGGGGGTGAAATGAAATATTTTAAAAATTAAATATTTTAAAGGGGGGGATGAAATTCAATATTTTAAATATTTTAAAGGGGGGGTTGAAATTAAATATTTTAAATATTTTAAAGGGAGGGGTGAAATTAAATATTTTTAAAATTAAATATTTAAAAAATTAAATATTTTAAAATTTAAATATTTTAAAATTAAATATTTTAATAATTAAGTATTTTTAATAATTAAATATTTTAAAATTTAAATATTTTAATAATTAAATATTTTTAATAATTAAATATTTTAAAAATTAAATATTTTAAAAATTAAATATTTTAAAAATTAAATATTTTAAAGGTGGGGGGATGAAATTCAATATTTTAAATATGGGACTGGGGATTTTTTGGGACTGGGGATGTTTTTGGGATTGAGGATGTTTTTTGGGACTGGGGATGTTTTGGAACTGGGGATGTTTTGGGACTGAGGATGTTCTTAGGACTGGGGATTTTTTGGGACTGGGGATGTTTTTGGGATTGAGGATGTTTTTTGGGACTGGGGATGTTTTGGAACTGGGGATGTTTTGGGACTGAGGATGTTCTTAGGACTGGGGATTTTTTGGGACTGGGGATGTTTTTGGGATTGAGGATGTTTTGGGACTGGGGATGTTTTTGGGACTGGGGATGTTTTTGGGACTGGGGATGTTTTTGGGACTGGGGATGTTTTTGGGACTGGGGATTTTTTGGGACTGGGGATTTTTTGGGGTCCCCCTGACATTGTCTGTCCCCAGGCTCAGGGCGGGGGGTCTGGGCTGGGATTGAGGATGTTTTTGGGACTGGGGATTTTTTTGGACTGGGGATGTTTTTGGGACTGAGGATGTTCTTAGGACTGGGGATGTTTTGGAACTGAGGATGTTTTTGGGACTGGGGATTTTTTGGGACTGGGGATGTTTTTGGGACTGGGGATGTTTTTGGGTCTGAGGATGTTCTTAGGACTGGGGATGTTTTTGGGACTGGGGATGTTTTTGGGACTGGGGATGTTTTTGGGATTGAGGATGTTTTTGGGACTGGGGATGTTTTTGGGATTGGGGATTTTTTGGAACTGAGGATGTTTTTGGGACTGGGGATTTTTTGGGACTGGGGATTTTTTGGGACTGGGGATTTTTTGGGACTGGGGATGTTTTGGGACTGGGGATGTTTTTGGGATTGAGGATGTTTTTGGGACTGGGGATGTTTTTGGGATTGGGGATTTTTTGGAACTGAGGATGTTTTTGGGACTGGGGATTTTTTGGGACTGGGGATTTTTTGGGACTGGGGATTTTTTGGGACTGGGGATGTTTTTGGGACTGGGGATTTTTTGGGTCTGGGGATTTTTTGGGGTCCCCCTGACATTGTCTGTCCCCAGGCTCAGGGTGGGGGGTCTGGGCTGGGATTGAGGATGTTTTTGGGATTGGGGATTTTTTGGGACTGGGGATGTTTTGGGATTGGGGATTTTTTGGGACTGGGGATGTTTTTGGGACTGGGGATGTTTTTGGGACTGAGGATGTTCTTAGGACTGGGGATTTTTTGGGACTGGGGATTTTTTGGGACTGGGGATTTTTTGGGTCTGGGGATTTTTTGGGGTCCCCCTGACCTTGTCTGTCCCCAGGCTCAGGGCGGGGGGTCCGGGCTGGGACTGGGGATGTTTTTGGGGTCCCCCTGACGCTGTCTGTCCCCAGGCTCAGGGCGCGGTGCCGCCCCCGGCGCAGCCCCTGCACCACCTGCAGCCGCCGGGCCCGCCGCAGCCGCAGCCGCCGCTGCTGGGGCAGCTGCCGCCGCTGCTGCACCCCCCCCAGCCGGGGCAGCCCTGGGGGGCGCAGCTGGGGGCGCCCCGAGCCGCCATGCCAGGTGAGACCCCCGCCCCCCGAAATTCAGCCCGAAAATCAGACCGGAAATGCAAAAATCAGCGCAAAAATCAGCCCAGAAATGCAAAAATCAGCCCGAAAATCAGCCCAGAAAGCCAAAAATCAGCCCGAAAATCAGCCCGAAAATCGGCAAAAAATCAGCCCAAAAATCAGCCCAAAAATCAGCCTAGGAAATCCAAAAATCAGCCCGAAAATCAGACCAAAAATCAACCCAAAAATCAGCGCAGGGATCCCCCGAAAATCGGCAAAAAATCAGCCCAAAAATCAGCCCGAAAATTGGCAAAAAAATCAGCGCGGGAAAGCCAAAAATCGGCAAAAAATCAGCCCGAAAATCAGCCCAAAAATCAGCCCAGGAAATCCAAAAATCAGCCCAAAAATCAGCCAGGGAAATCCAAAAATCAGCGCAGGGATCCCCCGAAAATCGGCAAAAAAATCAGACCGAAAATCAGACCGGAAATCCAAAAATCAGCCCAAAAATCAGCCCGAAAATCGGCAAGAAAATCAGCCCAAAAATCAGCCTGGGAAAGCCAAAAATCGGCAAAAAATCAGCCCAAAAATCAGCCCAGAAATCCAAAAATCAGCCTGAAAATCAGCCCGAAAACCGGCAAAAAATCAGCCCGAAAATCAGCCCAAAAATCAGCCCAGAAATCCAAAAATCAGCCCAAAAATCAGCCCAAAAATCAGCCCGGGAAAGCCAAAAATCAGCCCAAAAATCTGCCCAGGGACCCCCAAAAATCAGCCCGGGAAATCCAAAAATCAGCCCAAAAATCTGCCCAGGGACCCCCAAAAATCAGCCTGGAAAATCCAAAAATCAGCCCAAAAATCAGCCCGAAAATCAGCCCAAAAATCAGCCCGAAAATCAGCCCGAAAATCAGCCCGGAAAAGCCAAAAATCGGCAAAAACTCAGCCTGGGAAAGCCGAAAATCAGCCCAAAAATCAGACCAAAAATCAGACCAAAAATCGGCAAAAAAATCAGCCCGGGGATCCCCGAAAATCAGCCCAAAAATCAGACCAAAAATCGGCAAAAAATCAGCCTGGGAAATCCAAAAATCAGCCCAAAAATCAGCCCAAAAATCAGCCAGGGAAATCCAAAAATCAGCCTGAAAATCAACGCGGGGATCCCCCGAAAATCGGCAAAAAAATCAGACCAAAAATCAGCCTGGGAAAGCCAAAAATCGGCAAAAAATCAGCCTGGGAAATCCAAAAATCAGACCAAAAATCAGACCAAAAATCAGCCCAAAAATCAGACCAAAAATCGGCAAAAGATCAGCCTGGGAACCCCAAAAATCAGCCCAAAAATCAGCACGGGGAACCCCAAAAATCAGCCCGAGGACCCCCAAATCCCTCTGAGACCGCCCAAATCCCCCCTGGGACCCCCAAATCCCCCCTGGGACCCCCAAAAACCCCCCTGGGACCCCCCAAATCCCCCCTGGGACCCCCCAAAAAAACCCTGGGACCCCCAAAACTACCCTGGGACCCCCAAAACCACGCAGACACCCCCAGAACCTCCCCTGGGATCCCCAAAACCCCCCTGGGACCCCCCAAATCCTGCCTGGGACCCCCAAAACCCCCCTGGGACCCCCCAAATCCCCCCTGGGACCCCCAAAACCACCCTGGGACCCCCCAAATCCCCCCTGGGACCCCCAAAACCACCCTGGGACCCCCCAAATCCCCCCTGGGACCCCCAAAACCACCCTGGGACCCCCCAAATCCCCCCTGGGACCCCCAAAACCACCCTGGGACCCCCCAAATCCCCCCTGGGACCCCCAAAACCACCCTGGGACCCCCCAAATCCCCCCTGGGACCCCCAAAACCACCCTGGGACCCCCCAAAACTACCCTGGGACCCCCAAAACCCCCCCTGGGACCCCCCAAATCCCCCCTGGGACCCCCAAAACCCCCCTAGCACCCCCAAAACCCCCCTGGGACCCCCAAAACCCCTCTGGGACCCCCAAAACCCCCCTGGGGCCCCTAAAACCCCCTGGGACCCCCAAAACTACCCTGGGACCCCCAAAAAACCCCCTGGGACCCCCAAAACCCCCCTGGGGCCCCCCAAAACCCCCCTGGGACCCCCAAAACCCCCCTGGGACCCCCAAAACCCCTCTGGGACCTCCAAAACTCCCCTGGGACCCCCCCAAATCCCCCCTGGGACCCCCAAAACCCCCCTGGGACCCCCAAAACCACCCTGGGACCCCCAAAACCCCCTGGGACCCCCCAAATCCCCCCTGGGACCCCCAAAACCCCCCGGGGAGATTTTGGGGTGCCCCCCTGACCCCTCTTTGCCCCCCCAGGGCAGATGCTGCTGCCCCCCGGCCCCCGGGGTCCCGTCCCCCCGGGGGGGCTGCAGCCCGTGCAGACCCCCAGCGTGATGGAGGAGGACATCCTGATGGACCTCATCTAGGAGACCCCCAAATTTGGGGTGAGAACCCCGAAATTTGGGGTGAAAAAGCCCAAAAAACCCACCCAAAATCCCCAAATATCATTAAAAACCCCAAAAATCACACAATACCCCCAAATTCCCCCAAATCTGGGCTCTGCAGACCCTCAGGTGATGGAGGAGGACATCCTGATGGACCTCATCTAGGAGACCCCCAAATTTGGGGTGAGAACCCCGAAATTTGGGGTGAAAAAGCCCAAAAAACCCACCCAAAATCCCAAAATATCCCAAAATGACCTCAAAAACCCCAAAATTCCCCCAAATCTGGGCTCTGCAGACCCTCAGGTGATGGAGGAGGACATCCTGATGGACCTCATCTAGGAGACCCCCAAATTTGGGGTGAGAACTCCGAAATTTGGGGTGAAAAACCCCAAAAAACCCACCCAAAATCCCCAAATATCCCAAAATGACCTCAAAAACCCCCAAATTCCCCCAAATTTGGGCTCTGCAGACCCTCAGGTGATGGAGGAGGACATCCTGATGGACCTCATCTAGGAGACCCCCAAATTTGGGGTGAGAACCCCGAAATTTGGGGTGAAAAAGCCCAAAAAACCCACCCAAAATCTCCAAATATCCAAAAATGACCCAAAATCCTCAAAAATCCCCCCAAAATTCCCCCAAATCTCAATGGGACCCCCCCAAATCACCATTTGGGGACCCCCGTGGGGGAGTCCCTAAAATTTGGGGGGACCCCCAAAAAAAACCCCAAAAAATCTGAAAAAAAAAAAAAATCCCAAAAATCTCCCAAAAAATCCCCAAAAACCTCAAAAATCCCAAAAAACCCCAATTTTGGCCCCCTCCCCCCCCCTTTTTTTCTGGCTTTGTTGAATAAAAACGGAATTTTTGCACTTCATCCTCGTGGTCGAAAATTGGGAATTTTGGTAAAAATTGGGAATTTTGGGGGTTGGGAGGGACAAAAATTGGGAATTTTGGTTGAATTTGGGAATTTTGGGGGTTGGGAGGGACAAAAATTGGGAATTTTGGTTGAATTTGGGAATTTTGGGGTCTGGGAGGGAAAAATTTGGGAATTTTTGGCAAAAATTGTGAATTTTGTCCAAAAATTGGATATTTTGGAATTGGGAGGGGTCCAAAATTGGGAATTTTGGGGTCTGGTGGGGGCAAAAATTGGGAAATTTGGCAAAATTTTGGGGCGGGTTTTGGGCGGGTTTGAGCAGATTTTGGGCAGATTTTGGGCGGGTTTGAGCAGATTTTGGGGCGGGTTTTTCGGCGGGTTTGAGCAGATTTTGGGTGGGTTTGAGCAGATTTTGGGTGGGTTTGAGCAGATTTTGGGGCGGGTTTTTGGGCGGATTTTGGGGCGGGTTTGAGCAGATTTTGGGCGGGTTTTTGGGCGGGTTTGAGCAGATTTTGGGCGGGTTTTGGGCGGGTTTTGGGCGGGTTTTTGAGCAGATTTTGAGCAGATTTTGGGCGGGTTTTTGGGCGGGTTTTTGGGTGGGTTTGAGCAGATTTTGGGCGGGTTTTTGGGCGGGTTTGAGCAGATTTTGGTCAGATTTTGGGCGGGTTTGAGCAGATTTTGGGCGCGTTTGGAGCTGAAACGAAAGCGGAAATTCCCGGGAGATCGCGGAGACCCGGGGAGGAGGAGACCCCGAACTGAGGAGATCCTGGAGGAGATCCCAAAGGTGAGGAGATCCTGGAGGAGATCCCAAAGGTGAGGAGATCCTGGAGGAGATCCTGGAGGAGATCCTGGAAGAGATCCTGGAGCTGAGGAGATCCTGGAGGAGATCCCAAAGCTGAGGAGATCCTGGAGCTGAGGAGATCCTGGAGGAGATCCCAGAGCTGAGGCGATCCCAAAGCTGGGGAGATCCCGGAGCTGAGGAGATCCTGGAGGAGATCCCAGAGCTGAGGAGATCCTGGAGGAGATCCCAGAGCTGAGGAGATCCCAGAGCTGAGGAGATCCTGGAGGAGATCCCAGAGCTGAGGAGATCCCAGAGCTGAGGAGATCCTGGAGCTGAGGAGATCCCAAAGCTGAGGAGATCCTGGAGGAGATCCTGGAGGAGATCCTGGAGCTGAGGAGATCCTGGAGGAGATCCCAGAGCTGAGGAGATCCCAAAGCTGGGGAGATCCTGGAGCTGAGGAGATCCTGGAGGAGATCCCAGAGCTGAGGAGATCCCGGAGCTGAGGAGATCCTGGAGGAGATCCTGGAGAAGATCCTGGAGGAGATCCCAGAGCTGAGGAGATCCCAAAGCTGAGGAGATCCTGGAGAAGATCCTGGAGGAGATCCCAGAGCTGAGGAGATCCCAAAGCTGAGGAGATCCTGGAGAAGATCCTGGAGGAGATCCCAGAGCTGAGGAGATCCCAAAGCTGAGGAGATCCTGGAGGAGATCCAGGAGAAGATCCTGGAGGAGATCCCAGAGCTGAGGAGATCCTGGAGGAGATCCCGGAGCTGAGGAGATCCCGGAGCTGAGGAGATCCTGGAGGAGATCCTGGAGAAGATCCTGGAGGAGATCCCAGAGCTGAGGAGATCCCAAAGCTGAGGAGATCCTGGAGAAGATCCTGGAGGAGATCCCAGAGCTGAGGAGATCCCAGAGCTGAGGAGATCCTGGAGCTGAGGAGATCCCGGAGCTGAGGAGATCCTGGAGGAGATCCAGGAGAAGATCCTGGAGGAGATCCCAGAGCTGAGGAGATCCCGGAGCTGAGGAGATCCCGGACCGAGTGGATCCCGTGCCAGGATGGCAGAAGAGCAGATCCGGAAGCCTCTGGAGTTCCACATCTCCAACAACACCCAGGTCACCCTGAAGTACCACAGGTGAGGATGGAGGAACACCAGAGGAACCCTCGGGGTGTACGGGGACAGCGCTGGTGGGATCTTCATCCTGGGTTGGGATCATCTCCAGGGTTGGGATCATCTCCAGGGTTGGGATCATCTCCAGGATTGGGATCATCTCCAGGGGGTTGGGATCATCTCCAGGGTTGGGATCATCTCCAGGGGTTGGGATCATCTCCAGGGTTGGGATCATCTCCAGGGGTTGGGATCATCTCCAGGGGTTGGTATCATCTCCAGGGTTGGGATCATCTCCATGGGTTGGGATCATCTCCATGGGTTGGGATCATCTCCAGAGGTTTGGGATCATCTCCAGGGGTTGGGATCATCTCCAGGGTTGGGATCATCTCCATGGGTTGGGATCATCTCCAGGGGGTTGGGATCATCTCCATGGGTTGGGATCATCTCCATGGGTTGGGATCATCTCCAGGGGGTTGGGATCATCTCCATGGGTTGGGATCATCTCCAGGGGGTTGGGATCATCTCCATGGGTTGGGATCATCTCCAGAGGTTTGGGATCATCTCCAGGGTTGGGATCATCTCCAGGGTTGGGATCATCTCCATGGGTTGGGATCATCTCCAGGGGGTTGGGATCATCTCCATGGGTTGGGATCATCTCCAGGGGTTGGGATCATCTCCAGGGTTGGGATCATCTCCATGGGTTGGGATCATCTCCATGGGTTGCGATCATCTCCATGGGTTGGGATCATCTCCAGGGTTGGGATCATCTCCAGGGTTGGGATCATCTCCATGGGTTGGGATCATCTCCAGGGGGTTGGGATCATCTCCATGGGTTGGGATCATCTCCAGGGGTTGGGATCATCTCCAGGGGTTGGGATCATCTCCATGGGTTGGGATCATCTCCAGGGTTGGGATCATCTCCAGGAGTTTGGGATCATCTCCATGGGTTGGGATCATCTCCATGGGTTGGGACCATCTCCTGGCTTTGGGATCATCTCCAGGGTTGGGATCATCTCCAGAGGTTTGGGATCATCTCCATGGGTTGGGATCATCTCCATAGGTTGGCATCATCTCCAGATGTTGGGATCTTCATCCCGGGCCAGGATCTTCTCCAGATGTTGGAACCATCTCCAGATCTTCTCCCATCTCCCATCTCCCCCATCCCACCTGGGCCGATCCCACCCCACCTCCTCCCACCCCGCAGGACCGCGGAGGACCTGAGCTGCTCCCACCTCCTCCCGGAGCTCCTGGGCGGTTCCTCGGACTCCTACCACGTCTTCAGCACCTCCAACGCGCTGGGCCGGGGCTGGTTGGTCATCTACGAGGCCTCCTCCTTCACCTTGGCCGTCTTCTTCTTCCTCCGCTCCCACCCGGAGCTCCTGCCCACGACGCTGCACCTGGAGCTCTCCACGGCCAAGGTCCACCTGGGCCACTTCCGGGAGACCTTCGACCGCCTGACGCTGCAGCAGGAGCCGCCCGACCCCGCGGCCACCGCGGTGGCCCGCGCCCAATCCTCCGGCCGCGGCGACGCCTACGTCCGGCTGGGCGCCGGCGCCTACGGCGTCCTGGCCACCGCCGCGTCCCGCCGCGCCCGGCCGCTCCTCAGGGTGGAGGTGGAGGAGAGGCACTTCGTGTTTCCTCCTCTGGGAAGCGCTGGGCCACCGCCGGCACCTCCAGAATCCTGCGGGTACTGCCAGAAGGCCAGAAAGTCCTCTGGAACCTCAAGAGCTCCTCTGGAAGCTTCTAGGAACGTGTAGGAACCTCCAGGACCTCTCAAGAACCTCCAGAAGCCCAAAAGCTCCTCTGGAACCTCAAAAGCTCCTCTGGAAGCTTCTAGGAACGTGTAGGAACCTCCAGGACCTCTCAAGAACCTCCAGAAGCTCTCAAGAACCTCCAGAAGCACAAAAGCTCCTCTGGAACCTCAAAAGCTCCTCTGGAATCTTCTAGGAACGTGTAGGAACCTCCAGGACCTCTCAAGAACCTCCAGAAGCCCTCGAGAATCTCCAGAACCCCACGAGAACCTCCAGAACCCCAAAAGCACCTCTGGAACCTCAAAAGCTTCTCTGGAAGCTTCTAGGAACGTGTAGGAACCTCCAGGACCCCTCAAGAACCTCCAGAAGCTCTCAAGAACCTCCAGAAGCCCAAAAGCTCCTCTGGAACCTCAAAAACTCCTCTGGAAGCTTCTAGGAACGTGTAGGAACCTCCAGGACCCCTCAAGAACCTCCAGAAGCTCTCAAGAACCTCCAGAAGCCCAAAAGCTCCTCTGGAACCTCAAAAACTCCTCTGGAAGCTTCTAGGAACGTGTAGGAACCTCCAGGACCTCTCAAGAACCTGCAGAAGCTCTCAAGAACCTCCAGAAGCCCAAAAGCACCTCTGGAACCTCAAAAGCTCCTCTGGAAGCTTCTAGGAACGTGTAGGAACCTCCAGGAGCTCTCAAGAACCTGCAGAACCTCTCAAGAACCTCCAGAAGCCCAAAAGCTCCTCTGGAACCTCAAAAGCTCCTCTGGAAGCTTCTAGGAACGTGTAGGAACCTCCAGAAGCTCTCAAGAACCTCCAGAAGCCCAAAAGCACCTCTGGAACTTCAAAAGCTCCTCTGGAAGCTTCTAGGAACGTGTAGGAACCTCCAGGACCTCTCAAGAACCTCCAGAAGCCCAAAAGCTCCTCTGGAACCTCAAAAGCTCCTCTGGAAGCTTCTAGGAACGTGTAGGAACCTCCAGGAGCCCTCAAGAACCTCCAGAAGCCCAAAAGAACCTCTGGAACTTCAAAAGTTCCTCTGGAAGCTTCTAGGAACGTGTAGGAACCTCCAGGACCTCTCAAGAACCTCCAGAAGCCCAAAAGAACCTCTGGAACCTCAAAAGCTCCTCTGGAAGCTTCTAGGAACGTGTAGGAACCTCCAGGACCTCTCAAGAACCTGCAGAAGCTCTCAAGAACCTCCAGAAGCCCAAAAGCTCCTCTGGAACCTCAAAAGCTCCTCTGGAAGCTTCTAGGAACGTGTAGGAACCTCCAGGAGCCCTCAAGAACCTGCAGAAGCCCACAAGAACCTCCAGAAGCCCTCGAGAACCTCCAGAACCCCACGAGAACATCCAGAACCCCGAAAGCACCTCTGGAACCTCAAAAGCTCCTCTGGAACTTTCTAGGAACGTGTAGGAACTTCTAGAACCCTGTAGGAACATCTAGAATCTTGTAGGAACCTCGAGAAACCCACAGGAACCTCCAGAACCCCTCCAGAACCCCAAAGCTCCTCCAGAAGCCCCAAAGCTCCTCCAGAACTCCAAAAGCTCCTCCAGGAGACCCAAAGCTCCTCCAGAACCCCAAAAGCTCCTCCAGGAGACCCAAAGCTCCTCCAAAAACCTCAAAGCTCCTCCAGAACCCCAAAAGCTCCTTCAGGAGCCCCAAAAGCTCCTCCAGAACCCTCAAAGCTTCTCCAGAACCCCAAAAGCTCCTCCAGGAGACCCAAAAGCTCCTCCAGGACCCCCAAAGCTCCTCCAGAACCTTCAAAGCTCTTCCAGAAGCCCCAAAGCTCCTCCAGAACCCCCAAATCTCCTCCAGGACCCCCAAATCTCCTCCAGAACCCCAAAAGCTCCTCCAGAACCCCAAAAACTCCTCCAGGACCCCAAAAGCTCCTCCAGAACCCCAAAAACTCCTCCAGGACCCCCAAATCTCCTCCAGGACCCCCAAATCTCCTCCAGAACCCCCAAAGCTCCTTCAGAACCCCAAAAACTCCTCCAGGACCCCAAAAGTTCTTCCAGAACCTCCAGGAGAACCTCGTGGGCTCCAGGAGAACCTCGGGGGAGCCCCCAGGAACCTCCTGGACCCCCCCGGGCTCGGGAGGTCCCGGTCCCGCCCAGGTCGGGGCCCCGGCCCGAAATCTCCGTCCCCGCTTCCCATTGGCTCAATAAAAATACGGACATTTGGGAGGATTTGGGGGATTTTGGGGGAATTTGGGGGATTTTGGGGAATTTGGGGAGATTTTGGGGGGAATTTGGGGGAATTTGGAAAATTTGGGGGAATTTGAGAAGAACGTGGGGGGATTTGGGGGGATTTTGGGATATTTGGGGGAATTTGAGGAGAATTTGGGAAAATTTGGAGGAATTTTGAGGAGAATTTGGGGGAATTTGGGGAGGATTTGAGGGAATTTGGGGGAATTTGGGGAGGATTTGAGGGAATTTGGGGAGAATTTGTGGGAATTCTGGGGAAATTTGGGCAGAATTTGGGGGAAATTGAGGAGAATTTGGAGGAATTTGGGGAGAATTTGTGGAGAATTTGGAGGAATTTGGGGGGATTTGGGGAGGATTTGGGGGAATTTGGGGGGAATTTGAGGAGAATTTGGGAATTTGGGAGGATTTGGGGGAAGAAAAGATTGGAGAGGGGCTGGGATTTCCCTCCCTTTTCCCCTCCCATTTCCCGCCATTTTCCCCCTCCCATTTCCCGCCATTTTCCCCCTCCCATTTCCCGCCATTTCTCCCCTCAATTGCGTGGTGAGGGTCCCATCCCCGGGGTTTTGGGGGTCTCAGGACCCCCCAAATTTTTTATGGCCCCCAAAATCCTACAAATGATAAGTGAGGGTCACATACCTGAGTTTGGGGGTCTCAGGACCCCCCAAAATTTTTATGGCCCCCCAAAATCCTATAAATGGTGGGTGAGGGTCCCATACCTGAGTTTGGGGGTCTCAGGATCCCCCAAAATCCTACAAATGATAAGTGAGGGTCCCATACCTGAGTTTGGGGGTCTCAGGACCCCCCAAAATTTTTATTGCCCCCCAAAATCCTATAAATGGTAGGTGAAGGTCCCACAACTGAATTTGGGAATCTCAGGACTCCCCAAAATCCCCCAAAAATTCCCATTGACACACAGCGCCCCCCGGCGGCCAGGAGGATTTATTACCCCCCCCAAACCCCATCAATTCGGGTGGGGGGTCCCATCCCCGGGGGTTTAGGGGTCTCAGGACCCCCCAAAATTTTTATGCCCCCCCAAAATCTTATAAATGGTAATTGAGAGTCCTCTCAGGACCCCCCAAAATTTTTATGACCCCCCAAAATCCTATAAATGGTGGGTGAGGGTCCCATACCTGAGTTTGGGGGTCTCAGGACCCCCCAAAATTTTTATTGCCCCCCAAAATCCTATAAATGGTGGGTGAAGGTCCCATACCTGAGTTTGGGGGTCTCAGGACCCCCCAAAATTTTTATTGCCCCCCAAAATCCTGTAAATGGTAGGTGAGGGTCCCATACCTGAGTTTGGGGGTCTCAGGACCTCCCCCCAAAATTCCCAATGACACACAGCGCCCCCCGGCGGCCAGGAGGATTTATTACCCCCCCCAAACCCCATCAATTCGGGTGGGGGGTCCCATCCCCGGGTTTTGGGGCTCTCAGGACCCCCCGAAACCCCCCGGAGCCCCGCAGAAGGAGGGGCCCAGCCCCAGCACGGCGCAGTCGGCGGCGGCCATGGGGCAGCGGCCGCAGCGACAGCCCAGGGCCACCGGGACGGTGACGGCGGGGTCGGTGCCGGGGGGGCAGCCCCCCAAAATCCAGCGCTCGTAGCGCACCCCCGAATAGGTGCAGGCGGCCTGGCGGGGGGGGCCCAGGGGGCTGCGGTAAACCGGCTCCTGAAGGGGGGGGACACGTCCTGATAATGCCCTAAAGACCCCCAAAATAATCCCCAAAGGACCCCCGAATAATCCCCAAAGGACCCCCGAATAATGCCCTAAAGACCCCCAAAATAATCCCCTAAAAACCCCAAAATAATCCCCTAAAACACACCCAAATAATCCCCAAAGGACCCCCGAATAATCCCCTAAAGACCCCCAAAATAATCCCCAAAGGACCCCCGAGTAATCCCCTAAAGACCCCCGAATAATCCCCTAAAGACCCCCAAAATAATCCCCTAAAGACCCCCGAATAATCCCCAAAGGACCCCCGAATAATCCCCTAAAGACCCCCGAATAATCCTCAAAGTACCCCGTAATAATCCCCTAAAACACACCCAAATAATCCCCTAAAGACCCCCGAATAATCCCCTAAAGACCCCCAAAATAATTCCCTAAAGACCCCCGAATAATCCCCTAAAACACACCCAAATAATTCCTAATACACACCCCGATAATCCCCTAAAGGCCCCCAAAATAATCCCTTAAAGACCCCCGAATAATGCCCTAAAGACCTCCAAAATAATTCCCTAAAGACCCCCGAATAATCCCCTAAAACACACCCAAATAATCCCCAAAGGACCCCCGAATAATCCCCAAAGGACCCCCAAAAAAATCCCCTAAAGACCCCCACTAGTCCCCTAATACACACACCGATAATGCCCCAAATGTCCCCAAAATCCTCCCCAAATCCCCCAAGGCCCCTAAAACCCCTCCAAACCCCCCCAATTTCCCTTAAATCCCCAACCCCCCCCAAAAAAAACCCCAAATCCCCCCAAACCCCTTTCCCGAACCCCCAAACCCCCCCCAATTCCTCACGAATCCCCTCCAAACCCTCCGAAATCCCCCAAATCCCCCCAAAATCCCCCCAGAACCCCTTAAAAAACCCCCCAAATCCTCCCCCAAATCCCCCCAAAATTCCCCCAAACTCCCCAAATCCCCCCCAAACCCCATAAAAACCCCTAATTTCCCCCCCAACCCTCCCCAAACCCTCCCAACATCCCCCCAAATCCCCCCCAAAAAACCCAAAAAAACCCCCAAACCCCCCCCAAACCCCCCCAAATCCCCTGAAAACCCCCCAATTTCCCCCCTAAAAACCCCCTAAAACCCCCCCAAATCCTCCCCAAATTCCCCTAATTTCCTCCCCAAATCCCCCCCCAAACCCCCTAAAAACCCCCCAAATCCCCCAAATCCACCCCCAAATCCCCCCCAAAATTCCCCCAAATTCCCCCCAAACCCCTCCAAAGCCCCCCAAATTCCTCCCAGACCCCCCCAGACCCCCCAAACCCTTCCCAAAATCCCCCCAAATCCCCCCACACCCCCTAAAAACCCCCTAAAAACCCCCAAATCCTCCCCCCAAATCCCCCCAAACCCCCTAAAAACCCCTCCAAATCCCCCCAAATCGCCCCAATTTCCCCCACAAAATCCCCCCCAAACCCCCCAAATCCCCCCAAACCCCCCCAAATCCCCCCAGACCCCTCCAAACCCCTCCAAACCCCCCCAAATCCCCCCCAAACCCCCTAAAACCCCCCCAAATCCTCCCCCAAATTCCCTCAAATCCCCCTCACACTCCCTAAAAACCCCCCAATTTCCCCACAAAATCCCCCCCAAACCCCTCCAAATCCCCCCAAATCCCCCCCAGACCCCTCCAAATCCTCCCCCAAATCCCCCCGAACCCCCTAAAAACCCCTCCAAATCCTCCCCCAAATTCCCCCCAAACCCCCCCAAACCCCCTCCAAACCCCCCCCAAATCCCCCCAAATCCCCTCCAAACCCCCCCAAACCCCCCAGACCCCCCCAAACCCCCCCAAACCCCCTAAAAACCCCTCCAAATCCCCCCAATCCCCCCAAACCCCCCCAGACCCCCCCAAACCCCCCCAAATCCCCCCAGACCCCTCCAAATCCTCCCCCAAATCCCCCAGACCCCCCCAAACCCCCCCAAATCCCCCCAGACCCCCCAAATCCCCCACAAATTCCCCAAACCCCCCAAACCCCTCCAAATCCCCCCAAATCCCCCAAACCCCCAAACCCAAACTCCAAATCCCCCCAAACACCCCCAAATCCCCCCACCCCCCAAACCCCCTAAAAAACCCCCAAATTCCCCCAAATCCCCCCAAATCCCCCCCAAATCCCCCCCAGCCCCCCTAAAAACCCCCCAATTTCCCCCACAAAATCCCCCAAATCCCCCCAAATTCCCCCCAAACCCCTCCAACCCCCCCAAACCCCCCCAAATTCCCCCCAAACCCCCTCCAACCCCCCCCAAACCCCCCCAAATCCCCCTCCAAACCCCTCCAAACCCCTCCAAATCCCCCCAAATTCCCCCAAACCCCCCCAAATCCCCCCAATCCCCCCCAAACCCCCCAAATCCCCCCAAACCCCCTAAAAACCCCCAAATCCTCCCCCAAATTCCCTCAAACCCCCCCCAAACCCCCCCAAATCCCCCCAAACCCCCTAAAACCCCCTCCAAATCCTCCCCCAAATTCCCCCCAAACCCCCCCCAAACCCCGTCCAAACCCCCCCCAAATCCCCCCCAAATCCCCTCCAAACCCCCCCAAACCCCCCCAAACCCCCCCAAACCCCTCCAAACCCCCCCCAAATCCCCTCCAAATAACCTCCAAATCCCCCCAAACCCCCCCAAATCCCCCCAAACCCCCCCCAAACCCCCTCCAAACCCCTCCAAATCCCCCAAATCCCCTCCAAACCCCCCCAGACCCCCCCAAACCCCCCCCAAACCCCTCCAAACCCCCCCCAAATCCCCTCCAAATAACCTCCAAATGCCCCCAAAATCCCCTCCAAATCCCCCCAACCCCCTCCAAACCCCCCCAAACCCCCCAAACCCCCCCAAATCCCCCCAAATCCCCTCCAAGCCCCCCCAAACCCCCCCAAACCCCCCCCAGACCCCTCCAAACCCCCCCAAATCCCCCCAAAATCCCCTCCAACCCCCCCCAAACCCCCCCAATCCCCCCCAAAATCCCCCCAAAACCCCCCAAATCCCCCCAAATCCCCCCAAATCCCCCCAAATCCCCCCCAAATCCCCCCCAAACCCCCCCAAATCCCCCCCAAAGCCCCCCAAACCCCCCGGCCGTACCCGCGTGCGGCAGAAGCCCCCGCAGGCGGTGGCGGTGACCGCCCGGCACTGCGGACACTCGTCCTTCTCCAGCGCCACCGTCACGTTCACGGGGCCGGCACGGGGGGCGCCCGGGACCCCCCCCCAAAACCGCCGAGACCCCCCCCAGCACCGAGACCCCCCCCCGGCCACCGCGGGGTCCCCGCGGCTCCCCGAAGCCGCCGGGGTCGCCACCAGCGCCGCCAGGAGCAGGAGCTGCGAGGGGACGGGGAGGGGGCGGTGAGGAATTTGGGGAGGGGGCGTCCTGGGGGAGCCCCACCCCGGGAATGGGGGCGGCCGAAGCGACCCCCGCCCCCAAACTGGGGGGTCCCCGCCCGTAATTTGGGGTTTAATGGTTCCTTTGTTACATAATTGGGGGTCCCACCCGTAATTTGGGGGTTCGCCCGTAATTTGGGGGTTAATGGTTCCTTCGTTCCATAATTGGGGTCCCCGCCCGTAATTTGGGGGTCTCGCCCCGAAATTTGGGGGTCCCCGCCCGTAATTTGGGGGTTAATGGTTCCTTCGTTACATAACTGGGGGTCCCACACTGTAATTTGGGGGTCCCGCCTGTAATTTGGGGGTCCCACCCCGTAATTTGGGGGTTAATGGTTCCTTCGTTCCATAATTGGGGGGCCCACCCGTAATTTGGGGTCCCCGCCTGTAATTTGGGGGTCCCACCCCGTAATTTGGGGGTTAATGGTTCCTTCGTTACATAATTGGGGGTCCCAGCCCGTAATTTGGGGGTCTCGCCCCGAAATTGGGGGTCCCCGCCCGTAATTTGGGGGTCCCCGCCCGTAATTTGGGGGTCCCCGCCCGTAATTTGGGGGTTCGCCTGTAATTAGGGGGTTAATGGTTCCTTCGTTCCATAACTGGGGGTCCCGCCCCGAAATTTGAGGGTCCCCGCCCGTAATTTTGGGGTCTCGCCCCGAAATTTGGGGGTCCCACCCCATAATTGGGGGTCCCCATGTCCCCCCACCCCATAATTTGGGGTCCCGCCCCATAATTTGGGGGTCTCCGCCCGTAACCGCCCGTAATTTGGGGTTTAATGACTCCCCCACCCATTAATTTGGGGGTCCCACCCCATAATTGGGGGTCCCCTCCTCCTTAATTAGGGAATATTTGGGTCTCCCCCCATTAATTTGGGTCTCCCCCCCCTAAATTAATTTGGGATCCCCTCCCCCTTAATTAGGGAATATTTGGGGTCTCCCCCCAATAATTTGGGGTCTCCCCCGCTAAATTAATTTGGGGTCCCCCTCACCTGCACCCCCCCCATGGCGCTGCGGTTCCGGCTCCTCTTTTGTTTTTTTGGGGGGGGGTCCCCCTTTATCCCCCCCCCCAAGGCCGTGCGGGGGTGGGGGGAGGGGCCCCGACCTCCCCTCCCCCCCCCCAAATTTGTCCTTGCTCCCCCCCTTTTTATTTTTTAATTTTTATTTAATTTTTTTAATTTTTTTTTGCGGGGGTGGGGGAGGGGAAATTTTGGGGTGTCCCCCCCCAAAAAAATCGGGGCTATCCCAGAATCCCCCTCGGCAGCGCGTGACCCCCCCTCCCCCCCCTCCCTCCCCCCCGGGCTATTTTTAGCTCGGGGCTTCCAATTTCCGCCCCTCCCCCACCCCCCCCAAAAAAACCCAACAAAAAACCCCAAAAAATCCTAAATTTTGGGTCCCCCCCCAAATTTCAGCTCCTCCCACCCCCAAAATATTTTGGGGTGATCCCCTAAAAATTTGACCCCCCCCGCCCCCCCCAAAAAAAGGGGAAAATGTCACAAAAATGGGTGGAAATATTTAATTTTTATGATTTTTTTTTTGGGGGGGTGTGGTGCTCCTAAATCAAATATTGGGGTGCCCCCCCCCCCCCCCGTAAATGTGATCCCCCCCCAAAAATGTGACCCCCCAAAATTTGGGGACAACCCAAATTTGGGGACACCCCCAAATGGGAGAAAAAAAACCTAAAATTGGGTCAAAATATTGAAATTTTGGGGGTTTTCGCCCCAATTTACCCCCCCGACGCCAAAATTTTGGGTTTGACCCAAAATTTGGGGTGACCCCCCCCCCTAAATTTGCCCCCTCCCCAAAATCTGACCCCCCCAAAATTGGGGCCACCCCTAAATGGGAGAAAACTCCAAAAATGGGCCAAAATCTTGAATTTTTGGGGGTTTTCTCCCCAATTTCCACCCCCCGTCCCCAAATTTGGGGTGACTCCCCCAAAATTTGACCCCCCCCCCAAATCTGACCCCCCAAAATTGGGGACACCCCGAAATGTGAAGAAAAACCCCAAAATTGGGTCAAAATCCGGAATTTTGGGTTTTTTTTCCCCAATTTCCCCTCCCCCCCCCGGGTCTATTTTGGGTGCCCGCGGTGGGGGAGGGGCACAGCTGCTGTGGTCACTCCGTGGTCACTCAGTGGTCACTCCGTGGTCACTCCGTGGTCACTCGGCGGTCACTCCGCGGTCACTCGGTGCTGGACACTCGGTGCTGGTCACTCCGTGGTCACTCCGTGGTCACTCCGTGGTCACTCAGTGGTCACTCCGTGCTGGGCACTCGGTGCCGGGCACTCCGTGGTCACTCAGAGCCGGTCACTCCGTGGTCAGTCGGTGCTGGTCACTCAGCGGTCACTCCGTGGTCACTCATCGGTCACCCACGGTCACTCAGCGGTCACCCAGCGGTCACTCTGTGGTCACTCAGCGCCAGTAACTCAGCGGTCACTCCGAGGTCAGTCCGTGGTCATTCAGCGCCGGTCACTCTGTGGTCACTCAGCGGTCACTCAGCGGTCACTCAGCGGTCACTCCGAGGTCAGTCCGTGGTCATTCAGCGCCGGTCACTCTGTGGTCACTCAGCGGTCACTCAGCGGTCACTCAGCGGTCACTCCGAGGTCAGTCCGTGGTCATTCAGCGCCGGTCACTCTGTGGTCACTCAGCGGTCACTCAGCGGTCACTCTATGGTCACTTGGTGCTGGTCACTCTGATGTCACTCTGAGGTCACCCAGTGGTCACTCTGTGGTCACTTAGCGGTCACTCCGTGGTCACTCCGTGGTCACTCAGCGGTCATTCAGCGGTCACTCAGTGGTCACTCCGTGGTCACTCATCAGTCATCCACGGTCACTCAGCGGTCACACAGCACCGGTAATTCAGCGGTCACTCCGTGGTCACTCAGCGGTCACTCCGTGGTCACTCAGCGGTCACTCAGCGGTCATTCAGCGCCGGTCACTCAGCTCTGGTCACTCCGTGGTCACTCAGCGGTCACTCAGCTCTGGTCACTCTGAGGTCAGTGCAGTCACTCAGCGGTCACTCAGCGGTCACTCAGCGGTCACTCCGTGGTCATTTAGCACCGGTCACTCAGCGGTCATTCAGCAGTCACTCAGCGGTCACTCAGCGGTCACTCTGTGGTCACTCCGTGGTCACTCCGAGGTCAGTCTGTGGTCATTCAGCACCGGTCACTCCGTGGTCACTCAGCGGTCACTCAGCGGTCACCCAGCGGTCACTCAGCGGTCACTCAGTGCCGGTAACTCAGCGGTCACTCTGTGGTCACCCAGCGGTCACCCAGCGGTCACTCCGTGGTCACTCAGCGCCAGTAACTCAGCAGTCACTCTGTGGTCACTCAGCGGTCACCCAGTGGTCACTCCGAGGTCAGTCCGTGGTCATTCAGCGCCAGTCACTCTGTGGTCACTCAGCGGTCACTCAGCGGTCACTCTATGGTCACTTGGTGCTGGTCACTCTGATGTCACTCTGAGGTCACCCAGTGGTCACTCTGTGGTCACTTAGCGGTCACTCCGTGGTCACTCCGTGGTCACTCAGCGGTCATTCAGCGGTCACTCCGTGGTCACTCCGTGGTCACTCGTCAGTCATCCACCGTCACTCAGCGGTCACTCAGCACCGGTAATTCAGCGGTCACTCCGTGGTCACTCAGCGGTCACTCAGCGGTCATTCAGCGCCGGTCACTCAGCTCTGGTCACTCCGTGGTCACTCAGCGGTCACTCAGCTCTGGTCACTCTGAGGTCAGTGCAGTCACTCAGCGGTCACTCAGCGGTCACTCAGCGGTCACTCAGCGGTCACTCTGTGGTCATTCAGCGCCGGTAACTCAGCGGTCACTCCGTGGTCACTCATCGGTCACCCACGGTCACTCAGCGGTCACCCAGTGGTCACTCCGTGGTCACTCAGCGGTCATTCAGCGCCAGTAACTCAGCGGTCACTCCGTGGTCACTCCGTGGTCACTCAGCGGTCACTCAGCGGTCAGTCCATGGTCACTCAGAGCCGGTAACTCAGCGGTCACTCTGTGGTCACTCATCGGTCACTCAGCGGTCAGTCCATGGTCACTCAGTGCCGGTAACTCAGCGGTCACTCCGTGGTCACTCAGCGGTCACTCCGAGGTCAGTCCGTGGTCATTCAGCGCCGGTCACTCTGTGGTCACTCAGCGGTCACTCTATGGTCACTTGGTGCTGGTCACTCTGATGTCACTCTGAGGTCACCCAGTGGTCACTCTGTGGTCACTTAGCGGTCACTCCATGGTCATTCAGCGGTCACTCAGCTCTGGTCACTCTGAGGTCAGTGCAGTCACAGCACCGGTCACTCATCGGTCACTCATTGGTCACTTGGGACACTCAGCGGTCAGTGGTCACTCCGTGGTCACTCAGCGGTCACTGTGTGATAACTCAGCGGTCACTTGGTCACTCAGTGGTCACTCAAGGTCACTCATTGGTCACTCGGGACACTCAGCGGTCAGCGGTCACTCTGTGGTCACTCAGCGGTCACTCTGACGTCGCTCTGAGGTCACTCAGCACCGGTCACTCAGTGGTCACTCCGTGGTCACTCAGGGTCACTCATTGATCACTCATTGATCACTCATTGGTCACTCAGCGGTCAGTCGGTCAGTGGTCACTCCGTGGTCACTCAGTGGTCACTCCTCAGTGGTCACTCATTGATCACTCATTGGTCACTTAGGGTCACTCATTGATCACTCAGGGGTCACTCAGCTGTCAGTTGGTCAGTGGTCACTCAGGGTCACTCATTGATCACTCAGGGGTCACTCAGTGGTCAGTTGGTCAGTGGTCACTCCATGGTCACTCAGTGGTCACTCCTCAGTGGTCACTCATTGATCACTCATTGGTCACTTAGGGTCACTCATTGATCACTCAGGGGTCACTCAGCGGTCAGTTGGTCAGTGGTCACTCAGGGTCACTCAGGGTCACTCATTGATCACTCATTGATCACTCAGCGGTCAGTTGGTCAGTGGTCACTCATTGATCACTCAGTGGTCACTCAGGGTCACTCAGGGTCACTCAGGGGTCACTCAGCGGTCAGTCGGTCAGTGGTCACTCCGTGGTCACTCAGGGGTCACTCAGGGTCACTCAGGGGTCACTCAGCGGTCAGTCGGTCAGTGGTCACTCCGTGGTCACTCAGGGGTCACTCAGGGTCACTCAGGGGTCACTCAGCGGTCAGTCGGTCAGTGGTCACTCCGTGGTCACTCAGTGGTCACTCAGGGTCACTCAGGGTCACTCCTTGATCACTCAGGGGTCACTCAGGGTCACTCATTGATCACTCAGGGGTCACTCAGTGGTCAGTTGGTCAGTGGTCACTCCGTGGTCACTCAGGGGTCACTCAGGGTCACTCATTGGTCACTCATTGGTCACTCATTGATCACTCAGGGGTCACTCATTGGTCACTCAGCGGTCACTCAGCAGTCAGTCGGTCAGTGGTCACTCAGTGGTCACTCAGGGTCACTCAGGGTCACTCATTGATCACTCAGTGGTCACTCATTGATCACTCAGGGGTCACTCAGGGTCACTCATTGATCACTCAGCGGTCAGTCGGTCAGTGGTCACTCCGTGGTCACTCATTGATCACTCATTGATCACTCATTGGTCACTCAGCGGTCAGTTGGTCACTGGTCACTCAGTGGTCACTCCGTGGTCACTCATGGCTCCGGCCGTGCTGCTGCTGCTGCTGCTCCTCCGGGCGGGGGCGGCCTGGGGGGAGCCCCCGGAGCTTCCTCACCTTCATCATCCTCACCCTCATCATCCTCACCCTCATCATCCTCACCCTCATCATCCTCACCCTCATCATCCTCACCCTCATCATCCTCATCCTCCTCACCCTGACCGTCCTCATCCTCAGAGGGAGGAAGGCTCCTTTGGTGGCCCCCATCTTCCTCACCCTCATCATCCTCACCCTCATCGGGAGGAAGGCTCCCCCGGCGACCTTCACCATCCTCAGCACCATCCTCATCCTCAGCAGAGCGAGGAAGGCTCCCCTGGTGGCCCCCATCTTCATCATCCTCATCATCCTCACCCTGACCATCCTCATCCTCAGCAGAGCGAGGAAGGCTCCCCCGGCGACCTTCATCATCCTCAGCACCATCATCATCTTCATCAGAGGGATGAAGGCTCCCCTGGTCACCTCCATCATCTTCATCACCAGAGGGATGAAGGCTCCCCCAGTGACCTTCATCATCATCATCATCATCACCACCAGAGCGACGAAGGCTCCCCCGGTCACCACCACCATCATCATCGTCACCACGGCGACGGGGAGGATGACGATGATGAAGGTCAAGCCCGGGTGGATGAAGGCCGCCGTCGCCATGACGATGATGAAGGTCAAGCCCGGGTGGATGAAGGCCGCCGTCGCCATGACGATGATGAAGGTCAAGCCCGGGTGGATGAAGGCCACCGTCGCCATGACAACGATGATGAAGGTCAACCAAGAGTGGATGAAGGCCGCCATCACCATGACGACGATGATGAAGGTCAACCAAGAGTGGATGAAGGCCGCCGTCACCATGACGATGATGAAGGTCAACCAAGAGTGGATGAAGGCCACCGTCACCATGACGATGATGAAGGTCAACCGCAGGTGGATGAAGGCCACCATCACCATGACAACGATGATGAAGGTCAACCGCAGGTGGATGAAGGCCACCATCACCATGACAACGATGATGAAGGTCAACCAAGAGTGGATGAAGGCCACCGTCACCATGACGATGATGATGAAGGTCAACCAAGAGTGGATGAAGGCCACCGTCACCATGACGATGATGATGAAGGTCAACCAAGAGTGGATGAAGGCCGCCGTCACCATGACGATGATGAAGGTCAACCGCAGGTGGATGAAGGCCGCCATCACCACGACAACGATGACGATGATGATGATGATGACGATGATGATGAAGGCCACCCCCTCCCCCACCAAAGCCGCGCCCCCTCCCCCCCCAGCTCCGAGGAGGAGGAGGATGAAGATGAAGATGACGGCGACGAAGGCTCCGATGAAGAGGAGGCGGAAGGTGGGATTTTTTATTTTTTGGGGGGGGGGGGGGCGGGAAATTTTGGGGATTTTTGGGGTAATTTTGGGGATTTTTGGGGAAATCCGACCCCATCCCCGAAACGCAGGGAGTGAGGAAGAGGAGGAGGAGGAGGAGGAGGAGGAAGGTGAGGCCGAAGGGCGCTACCGGCCCGGCTCCGTCTGCCGCTACTGCAGCTACTGCAAGGTGGGGATTTTGGGGGAAATTCGGGGGGTTTTGGGGAAATTTGGGGATTTTGGGGGAAATCTGGGGGATTTGGGGGAGATTTGGGGGATTTTGGGGAAAATTTGGGGGGTTTTGGGGAAATTTGGGGGATTTGGGGGGATTTGGGGATTTTGGGGGGAATTTGGGGAATTTTAGGGAAATTTAGGGGGATTTTGGAGAAAATTTGGGGGATTTTGGGGGAAATTTGGGAGATTTTTGGGGGAATTTAGGGGGAAATTGGGGAATTTAGGGAGATTCTGGGGAAAATTGGGGGGAAATTGGGGGATTTTGGGGGGGTTTAGGGGATTTGAGGGGGTTCGGGCAGATTTTGGGGGATTTTGGGGGGATCTGGACGGAATTTGGGGGGATTGGGGGAATTTGGGGGGATTTTGGGGGAATTTAGGGGAAAATTGGGGGATTTTGGAGAGATTTGGAGGGAATTTTGGGGGAGTTTGGGGGAATTATTTTGGTTTTGGGGGGGAATTTTGGGGATGGTGGGGAAATTTGGGGGAATTTGGGGGGATTTTAGGGATTTTGGGGGGGTTGGGGTAATTTTGGGGGGATTTTGGGGATTTTGGATCCCCCTGACCCCCCAAATTTCCCCTCCCCAGCACTGCCGGCTCTGCTCGCGCTGCCCCTGCACCGACGGGGACCCCGGGGACCCCTGTCCCCCCTGCCAGGTGACCCCAAAATCCCCCAAAATCCCCCCAAAATCCCCCCAAAATCCCCCCAAAATCCTCCCAAATCTCCCAAACCCCTCAAAACCCCCAAAATCCCCCCAAATCCCCCCCAAACCCCTCAAAAATTCAATTTTTATCCCCCCAAAATTCCCCAAAACACCCCGTCTAACCCCCCCACAAAAACCCCAAGATTTCCCCAAATTCCCCCAAAATCCCACCAAAACTCCCCCAAATCCCCCTAAAATCCCTCTACCCCCCAAAAAAACCACCCAAAACCCCCCAAAAAACTCCCAAAACCACAAAATCCCCCCAAAACCCCTCAAAAATTCCCTTTAATCCCCCCCAAAAGACCCCAAAATTCACCAAAACGCCAGAAAAATTCCCTTAAAATCCCAAAAATCCCCCAACCCCCCCCAATTCCTCTAAAACGCCCCAAACGCCCAAAATTTCCCTAAATTCCTCCAAATCTCACCAAAACCCCCCAAAATCCCCCTAAAATCCCTCTAAAGCCCCCCAAAAACCCCAAAAAAACTCCCCAAAATCTCCCCAAAATCCCAGAAAACTCCAAAAATCCGCCCCAAAAACGCCCCAAACCTCCCCAAATTTTCCAAAAACCGCCCCAAAACCCCGCAGCTCCCCCCAAAGATCCCCCCAAAATCCCCCAAAATTTCCTGACCCCTCTGGGGACCCCCGGGACCCCCCAAAATTCCCATTTTTGTCCCCCCAGGGCTGCCAGTTCTGTTACCTGTGTCCCCTCCTGTGCGACACCGCCTGCCGGCCGGGTGAGACCCCCAAAAACCCGCCGGGACCCCCAAAAAATCCACCCCGGGACCCCAAAATCCCCCCAAATCCACCCCGGGACCCCCAAAATCCACCCCAAAATCCGCCGGGACCCCAAAAACCCGCCGGGACCGCCAAAAAATCCACCCCGGGACCCCCAAAATCCACCCCAAAATCCGCCCCGGGACCCCCAAAATCCGCCCCAAAATCCGCCGGGACCCCAAAAACTCCACCCCGGGACCCCCAAAAACCCCCCAAATCCACCCCGGGACCCCCAAAAAATCCACCCCGGGACCCCCAAAAACCCCCCCAAATCCACCCCAGGACCCCCAAAAAATCCACCCCGGGACCCCCAAAATCCACCCCAAAATCCACCCCAGGACCCCCAAAAAATCCACCCCGGGACCCCCAAAATCCGCCCCAAAATCCGCCGGGACCCCCAAAATCCGCCCCGGGACCCCCAAAATCCGCCCCAAAATCCGCCGGGACCCCAAAAACCCGCCGGGACCCCCAAAATCCGCCAGGGACCCCAAAATCCACCCCGGGATCCTAAAATCCATCCCCAGATCCCAAAAATCTGCCCCGGGACCCCAAAATTCACCCCAAAATCCATCCCGGGACCCCAAAATTCACTCTGGGACCCCAAAATCCATCCTAAAATCCACTGGGACCCCAAAAACTCCACCCCTGAACCCCCAAAAATCCACCCCAAAATCCACCCCGGGACCCCAAAATCCACCCCAAAATCCACCGGGACTCCAAAATCCACCCCAAAAATCCACCCCGGGACCCCAAAATCAACACTGGGACCCCCAAAATCCACCCCGGGACCCCCAAAATCCGCCCCAAAATCCACCCGGGACCCCCCAAAATCCCCTGAGACCCCCCAAATCCCCCCGAATTCCGCAGGCAGCCTCGTGGACGAACTCTCGGGAGCGCTGCTGCAGTAAGTGCCCCCCCAAATTTGGGGAGGGGTCCCCCCAAAAATCCCGACCCCCCCAAATCCCCCCCAGCTGATTTTGGGGGCGCCCCCTCCCCAAATTTAACCCCCCTCACCCCCCCCAGGTCACTCGCCAAATTCTTCGAGCCCCCCGAAGCTTGAGGGGATTTTTGGGGGGGGGCGCGGGTTTGAAGACCCCCCCTCCCCTCCCCCACCCTGGCGCCCCCTCCCCAAATTTTTTGGGGTGGGGGGAGTGGAAATAAAAAGCTTGAAAGGACGAACGTGGATTTTGGGGGGTTTTTTGGGGGGTTTTTGGGGGGGTTTGAGGGGATTTTGGGGGTCCTGGGGAGGCTCGAAGAGACCCCGCCCCATTTATTTGGGGGGGGTCCCCAAAAATTCCACATTTTTCCAGGTTTTTGGGGGTTTTCCCCCATTTTTTTATTGGGTTTTCCATGCAGACCCCCCCGCGCCCCCCTCCCCCAGCGCCGGGGGGGGGAAATTGGGGAGGGGGCGCAAAGGGGGGGGAGGGGGACCCCCAAAATCCCCCCCCACAATTTTATAGCAGCAGAGCCAGAGCCCCCCCCCAACAAGGGCTCAGCAATTTTTTTGGGGGGGGTCCCCAAAATTCACCCCCCAATCACGGACATGGGGGGGGGGGCGAATTTGGGGAGGGGGATTTTGGGGTGCCCCCCCCCCCCACGAAGGTTTCATCAGGTCAGGGACCCTGTGAGGGGGGGGGGGGGGAAATAAATGAGGGGGGGTCCCCAAAAATGGGGACCCCCAAATTTTATTCACCTCCAGCCCCGAATTGAGAATCCCCCTCCCCAAAATTCAGGACCCCCCCCCAAAAAATTGAAGACCCCCCTCAAATTCTTCACCCTCCCCTTAAAAAAACCCCTTAATTCACCCAAATTTGAGACCCCCCCCCAAATTTCTCAGCCCAAACCCCCCCCCAAAATTGCACACCCGAGACCCCTCCCCAATTTCCCGTTCCCCCAAAAAAAATTTTGGGGACCCCCCCTCACCGTTAACAGGAGTAGGTCCGGACCGAGACCCCCCCATCCCCCCTCGGGGGGGGCAGCGAGTTTCCTGAGGGGGGGAGGGGATGGGGGGGTCAGGACCCCCCAAAAAATCCCCCAGACCCCCCCCAAAAAAATCCAGACCCCCCAAAAACTTGGGACCCCCAAAATCCCCTCAAAATCCCCCCAAAATCCCCCAAATTTGCCCCCAAACCCCCCCAAAATCCTCCCCACGACCCCTCCCCAAATTCCCCCCAACCCGAGCCCTCCACGACCCCCCAAAAATTGACCCCCCCAGGCATCAAAAACCCCTCCGAGACCCCTCCCCAAAATCGACACCAAATCTCCCCAAAATCCCCCCCTGACCCCCCAAATTTCCCCAAAATGCCCCCCAGACCCCCAAAATCTCCCCCAAACTTCTCCTCAACCCCCCCAAATCAACCCCAGACCCCCAAATTCCCCCAAATCTCCCCCAAATTTCCCCCCAGACCCCCCAAAACCCACCCAAATCCCCCCCAAATTTCCCTTCAGCCCCCCCAAATCAACCCCAGACCCCCCAAACCCCCCCAAATTCCCCCAGATTTCCCCAAAATGCCCCCAAGACCCCCAAATCTCCCCCAAACCCCCGCAAATCTTCCCTAGATTTCTCCAAAATGCCCCCAAGACCCCCCAAATTTCCCCTCAACCTCCCCGAAATCATCCCCAGACCCCCAAAATCCACCCCAAATCCCCCAAATCTCCCCTAAATTCCCCAATATGCCCCCAAGACCCCCAGAATCACCCCAAATTTCCCCCAAACTCCCCAAATCAACCCCAGATCCCCAAAATCTCCCCAAATCCTCCCCAATCTCCCCCAAATTTCCCCCCTGACCCCCCAAATTTCCCCCCAGACCCCCCAAACCCCCAAAATCTCCCCAAATTTCCCCCCAGACCCCCCAAAACCCACCCAAATCTCCCCCAAACTTCTCCTCAACCTCCCCAAATCAACCCCAGACCCCCAAATTCCCCCAAATCCCCCCCAAATTTCCCTTCAGCCCCCCCCAAATCAACCCCAGACCCTCCAAATCCCCCCCAAATTTCTCCCCAGACCCCCCAAATCTCCCCCAAATTTCCCCAAAATGCCCCCAAGACCCCCCAAATCACCCCAAATTTCCACCCAGGCCCCGCCAAATCAACCCCCAAACCCCCCAAATCTCCCCCAAATTTCCCCTAAACCCCCTCAAATCTCCCCAAATCCCCCCCAAATTTCCCCCAAACCCCCCCAGGACCCCTCCCCAAATTCCCCTCCCCCTCACCGTCGGGCTGGACCTTGCGCAGGGGCAGGGGGGGGTCCCCAGGGGTCCCCCCCGAAAGTTGGGGGGCAGCATCTCGGCAGCGTCGGGGCCCCCCCCCCGCAGCTCCTTCTCCCGGAACAGCTTCCGCCAGGACGGGGAGCGGGTGAAGGGTCTGGGGGCGTCCTGGGGGCACCCCGAAATCTGAGACCCCCCCCCCGGGGTGGTGGGAGGGGGGTTTGGGGGGGTTTGGGGGGGATTTGGGGGGATTTTGGGGGGATTGGGGAGAGTTTGGGGGGGTTAAAGTGGATTTTGGGGGGATTTTGTGGGGATTTTAGGGTCCTGAAGGGTCTGGGGGCGTCCTGGGGGCACCCCGAAATCTGAGACCCCCCCCCAGGGTGGTGGGAGGGGGGTTTGGGGAGGTTTGGGGGGGCTTGGGGGGGTTAAAGTGGATTTTGGGGGGATTTGGGGTGTTAAAGTGGAATTTTGGGGGGGATTTTGGGGGTCCTGAAGGGTCTGGGGGCGTCCTGGGGGCACCCCGAAATCTGAGACCCCCCCCGGGGTGGTGGGAGGGGGATTTGGGGGGGTTTGGGGAGATTTTGGGGGGATTTTGGGGGAGGTTTTTGGGGGGATTTCGAGGATTTTGGGGAGGGAATTTGGGGAGGATTTGGGAGGGATTTTGGGAGGATTTTGGGGGGATTTGGAGTTTTTTGGGGGAGGATTTTGGGGGGATTTGGGGTCCCCGGGGTGGGGGTGGTCCCAGGGGTGTGGGGGGGTCCCGGGGGGGGTCCCGGGGGTCCCGCCCCTCCCCCACCTCATCGAGGCGCCGCTCGGTGCCCGCCGAGATCAAAGCGCTGAATTCCTTCTCCAGCAGCTGCCGCGCCTGGACAGAGAGGGGATTTGGGGGATTTGGGGGATTGGGGGGATTTGGGGGATTTGGGGGATTTGGGGGATTTGGGGGGATTTGGGGGATTTGGGGGATTTGGGGGGATTTGGGGGGATTTGGGGGATTTGGGCGATTTGGGGGGATTTGGGGGGATTTGGGGGATTTGGGGGATTTGGGGGATTTGGGGGGATTTGGGGGATTTGGGGGATTTGGGGGATTTGGGGGGATTTGGGGGATTTGGGGACATTTGGGGACATTTGGGGATTTGGGGTGACCAGTCCCTCCTAGTCCCACCAGGCTGTTCTGGGTGGGGATCTCTCCGTTCCCCAGTCCCTCCCAGTTTGTCCCAGTTTGTCCCAGTGCTCCCAGTCCCACCTGCGTGTTCTGGGTGGGGATCTGCAGCAGCAGCGCCAGGTCCGCCCAGTCCCTCCCAGTGCTCCCAGTCCCACCTGGCTGTTCTGGGTGGGGATTTTTGCCCTTCCCAGTCCCTCCCAGTCCCTCCCAGTTTGTCCCAGTTTGTCCCAGTGCTCCCAGTCCCACCTGCGTGTTCTGGGTGGGGATCTGCAGCAGCAGCGCCAGGTCCGCCCAGTCCCTCCCAGTGCTCCCAGTCCCACCTGGCTGTTCTGGGTGGGGATTTTTGCCCTCCCCAGCCCCTCCCAGTTTGTCCCAGTTTGTCCCAGTTTGTCCCAGTGCTCCCAGTCCCACCTGCGTGTTCTGGGTGGGGATCTGCAGCAGCAGCGCCAGGTCCGCCCACTCGAAGGTCTCGTCCAGCGCCAGCAGCGCCCCGTGCACGCCGGACTCGCCCAGGTTGGGCGCGAACTCCCGCAGCCCCACGCTGCTCACCCAGGCGCTGACCCGCTCGTTGGACCACACCACCACATCTGGGGCACCCCAAAATCTCGGTGGCACCCCAAAAATCCCGCCCCGGATCCCCCAAATCCCACCCGAAACCCCAAAACCCGCAGGGATCCCATATTCCTCCTGGGGTCCCAAAAATCCCCCAAATCCCCAGCCAGGGATCCCCAAATCCCCACCCAGGCGCTGACCCGCTCGTTGGACCACACCACCACATCTGGGGCACCCCAAAATCTCGGTGGCACCCCAAAAATCCCGCCCCGGATCGCCCAAATCCCACCCGAAACCCCAAAACCCGCAGGGGTCCCAAAATCCCACAGAATCCTCTGTGACATCCCAAAAATCCCCCAAATCCCGACCCAGGCGCTGACCCGCTCGTTGGAGCACACCACCACATCTGGGGCACCCAGAAAATCCCGGTGGCACCCCAAAAATCCCGGTGGCACCCCAAAAATCCCGCCCCGGATCGCCCAAATCCCACCCGAAACTCCGAAACCCGCAGGGATCCCAAATTCCTCCTGGGGTCACAAAAATCCCCCAAATCCCGACCCAGGGATCCCCAAATCCCCACCCAGGCGCTGACCCGCTCGTTGGACCACACCACCACATCTGGGGCACCCCAAAATCCCGGTGGCACCCCAAAAATCCCGGTGGCACCCCAAAAATCCCGGTGGCACCCCGAAAATCCCGGTGGCACCCCAAAAATCCCGGTGGCACCCCAAAAATCCCTCCCCGGATCCCCAAAATCCCCTCAGGACCCCCCCAAATCCCCCCGAGCCCCCCCAAAATCCCTCTGAGACCCCCCCAAATCCCCTCAGGACCCCCCCAAATCCCCCCAAGACCCCCCAAACCCCTCCGAGACCCCCCTAAAACTATTCAGGACCCCCCAAAATGCCTCCACGACCTCAAGGACCCCCTCAGGACCCCCCCAGGACCCCCCAAAACCCCCTCAGAGCCCCCCCGACTCTCCCATACCGATGGTCCCCCCTCAACTCCGCCCCCCAAATCCCCCTGAGACCCCCCAAAACCCCCTGAGACCCCCCCAAACCCCCTCCACGACCCCCCCAGACCCCAAGGACCCCCTCAGGACCCTCCAGGACCCCCCCAAACCCAACCAGATCCCCCCCAAATCCCCCCTTTTCTCCCCCGTATCAGCGATTCCTCCCCAACTCTGATACCAGGGACCCCCCAAAGCCCCCTGAGACCCCCCAAATCTCCTCAGGACCCCCCAAAACCCCTTCACGACCTCAAGGACCCCCTCAGGACCCTCCAGAACCCCCCAAACCCCCCCAAATCCCCCCCTTTTCTCCCCCATATCAGCGACCCCTCCTCAACTCCGACCCCGAGACCCCCCCAAATCCCCCCGAGGCCCCCCCAAATCCCCCCGAGACCCCCCGAGACCCCCTCAGGACTCCCCAAACCCCCTCAGGACCCCCCAAACCCCCTGAGGACCCCCCAAAATCCCCCCGTACCCGAGGTGCCCCCCTGGCTCTCCTCCCGCCGCCGCTCCAGCTCCTTGCGGTCGTAGTTGAGGCGCTTCAGGCACATGATGCCGTAGTGGAGGCTCACCCTGGGGGGTCCCCAAAGCAAATTTGGGGGTCCCCAAAGTCACCTCGGGGGTCCCCAAAGTCACCTCGGGGGTCCCCAGGTCACCCTGAGGCCACCCCGGGGGTCCCAGGGTCGTTTAAAGGGGGTTGGGGGCACCCCGAAGTCACCCCGGGGGTCCCAAAGTGACCCTGGACAGGGTTTGGGGACATTTTTGGGGGGCTGGGGTCGCTCGAGGGGGTCCCCAAAGCGAATTTGGGGGTCCCCAAAATCAGCTCGGGGTCCCCAAAGTCACCTCGGGGGTCCCCAAAGTCGTTTAAAGGGGGTTGGGGGCACCCCAAAGTCACCCCGGGGGTCTCAAAGTGACCCTGGAGAGGGGTTTGGGGTCATTTTTGGGGGTTTGGGGTCACCCTGGAGGGTCCCCAAAACAAATTTGGGGGTCCCCAAAATCCGCTCGGGGTCCCCAAATTCACTTTGGGGGTCCCCAGGTCACCCTGAGGCCAAACTTTGAACGTTTTGCCCCAAATTTTGGGGTTCCCCCCTAAATTTTGAGGTTTCCCCCCGAAGTTTGAACATCCCCCCAAAATTTTGAGGTTTCCCCCAAACTTTTAACCAATTTTTTTCACCATTTTCCCACAAATTTTCAACATTTCCTCCAAAATTTTCACCATCCCCCCCAACTTTTCCCCATTTTCCCCACAACTTTTCCCCATTTCCCCAAACCTTTAATCAAACTTTTAATGATTTCTCCCAAACTTTTCCCCATTTTCCCCCAACTTTTCCCCATTTCCCCCCAAATTTTTTGCCATTGCCTCCAAATTTTCCCCATTCCCCCCAACTTTTAATGATTTTCCCCAACATTTCCCCATTCCCCCCAACTTTCCGTTATTTGCCCTCAAATTTTAACAATTTCTCCCAACCTTTTACCATTCCCCCCAACTTTTCCCCATTTCCCCCCAATTTTTCCCCACTTCCCCAAACTTTTCCCCATTTCCCCCCAACCTTTCCCCATTTTCCCCCAACTTTTAAAGATTTCCCCCAACTTTTCCCCATTTCCCCCAACTTTTCCCCATTCCCCCCAACTTTTTCACCATTTTTTTCAAACTTTTAATGATTTTCCCCAACTTTTCCCCATTTCGCCCCAACTTTTCCCCATTCCCCCCAAATTTCCCCATTTCCCCCCAACTTTTCCCCATTCCCCCAACTTTTAATGATTTCCCCCAACTTTTCCTCACTTCCCTCAACGTTTCCCCATTTCCCCCCAACTTTTCACCATTTTTTTTCAAACTTTTGAGATTTTCTCCCAACTTTTCCCCATTTTCCCCCAACTTTTCCCCATTCCCCCCAAATTCTCCCCATTCCCCCCAAATTTCCCCATTCCTCCCAACTTTTCTCCATTTCTCCCCAACTTCTTCACCATTTTTTTCAAACTTTTGAGATTTCCCCCCAACTTTTCCCCATTTCCCCCCAACTTTTCCCCATTTTCCCCCAACTTTTCCCCATTTCCCCCAACTTTTTCACCAATTTTTTCAAACTTTTGAGATTTCCCCCAACTTTTCCCCATTTCCCCCAACTTTTCCCATTTCCCCCAACTTTTCCCCATTTTCCCCCAACTTTTCCCCATTCCCCCCAACTTTTTCACCATTTTTTTCAAACTTTTGAGATTTCCCCCAACTTTTCCCCATTTCCCCCCAGCTTTTCCCCATTTCCCCCAAATCTGGGGTCCCCGCTCACCGGTGGAAGGAATCCACCATCTTCAGCTGCCCCCGCAGCTCCTTCTTGCTGAGGTGGTCGAGCATCCGCGCGTCCACCAGCGACTCCATGAAGTAGCTGCGGTACTGCGGCAGCCCCAGGCTGGGCAGCCACTCGTTCCCCACCCACTCGTGGTTCATGTCCCCGTGCGCCAGGATCTGCGTGGGGGACCCCCGGGGGTTTATAACCCTGCCAGGACCTGGCTATGGCACCCCCGAATTTCCATATTCCTGCCAGGACCTGGCTATGGCACTCTAAAGCTTTATAGCCCTGCTAGGACCTGGCTATGAGACAATCCAAAGCTTTATATCTCTGCCAGGACCTGCTTATGGTACCCCAAACCTTTATATCCCTGCCAGGACCTGGTTATGGCACCCCAAAATTTTATATCCCTGCCAGGACCTGCTTATGGCACTTTAAAACTTTATATCCCTGCCAGAACCTGGTTACGACACTTTAAATCTTTATATCCCTGCCAGGACCTGGTTACAGCACTCCAATCTTTTATATCCCTGCCAGGACCTGGTTATGACACTTTAAATCTTTATATCGCTGCCAGGACCTGGTTACAGCACTCCAATCTTTTATATCCCTGCCAGGACCTGGTTATGACACTTTAAATCTTTATATCCCTGCCAGGACCTGGTTATGACACTTTAAATCTTTATATCGCTGCCAGGACCTGGCTACGATCCTTTTCAACCCTCATTCAACCCTGCCAGGACCTGATCAAGCCACGCCCCATCACGCATGCCCCGCCCCTTGTGAAGCCACGCCCCCTTGTGAGGCGCCGCCCCTTTGTAAAGCCCCGCCCACTTATTAAGCCACTCCCATTGCCGAAGCCACGCCCACCGTTTAAACCACGCCCCATTTGTGAAGCCACGCCCACCTCTGTGAAGCCCCGCCCCCTTTTCGAAGCCCCGCCCCCTACCTGCTCCCAGCTGATCTCCCGCGGCTCCTGGGGGGAAAAAAAGGGGGTCAGGGGTCCCAAAATCCCCCAAAATCCCCCCAAAATCCCCCCAAAATCTCCCCACATTTCCCTCAGTAGGGTCAGGGGTCCCAAAATCCCCCAAAATCCCCCCAAAATCCCCCCAAAATCCACCCCAAATCTCCCCAAATTTCCCACAGCGGGGTCAGGGGTCCCAAAATCCCCCAAAATCGCCCCAAAATCCACCCCAAATCTCCCCAAATTTCCCACAGCGGGGTCAGGGGTCCCAAAATCCCCCAAAATCGCCCCCAAATCCCCCCAGATCCTCCCCAAATCCCCCCTGGAATCCTCCTGAATTTCCCCCAGATTCCCCCAAAATTCCCCCAAATCTCCCCCAATTTCCCCCAAAATCCCCCAAAATAGCCCCGAAAAATTCCCCCAAATCTCCCCCAGTTTCCCCCAAAATGCCCCAAAATTTTCACCCAAATCCCCCCAAATTCCCCCCAAATTTTCCCCAAATTTCCCACAAATCCCCCAAATATGCCCCCCAAATCCCCCAAAAATTTCCCCCAAATCTCCTCCAATTTCCCCCAAAATTTCCACCCAAATTCCCCCCAAAATTTCCCAAATTCCCCCCAAATTTCCCTCTAAACTCCCCAAAATCCCCCCAAATCTCCCAAATTTCCCCCAAATTCCCCAAAAAATCCCTCCAAATTCCCACGATTTTTTCCCCAAACTCCTGAATTTTCCCAAAATCCCCCAAATTTGCCCCAAATTCTCACCGCGTTGGGCGTGGCCGGCAGCGACTCCATCTCCTCGTGCGTCATCCACACGTTCCCCGTGACCTGCGCGGTGACGTCATCGGCCGGGCGGTGACGTCATCGGCCGGGCAAATGACGTCATCGGGAACAAGAAACCGCCGGGACAGGAAATGACGTCACGGAGGCGTCGGGAAAGCTCCAAAATTCCCAAAATATTCCCCAAAAAATTCTATAAATGCCCCCCGAAATTCCCCATAAATTAATAAAAAAAAAAAAACCAAAATATTCCTCCCAAAATCCCCCAAAATTCTCCCTCAATGCCCCATAAATTCCCAAAATATTCCCCAAAAAAACTCTATAAATCCCCCATCAATTCCAAAAAAAATTCCAAAATATTGCCCCCAAAATCCCCCAAAAATCCCCCAAAATTCTCCCTCAATTCTCCATAAGTTCCCAAAATACGCCCCAAAAAATTCTATAAATTCCCCCCAAAATCCCCCAAAAATTCAAAAAAAAATCCCAAAATATTGCCCCACAAAATCCCCCCAAAATCCCCCAAAATTCTCCCTCAATGCCTCATAAATTCCCCCATACATTCCCCCTTTGCACACCCATTTGCACACTCACGGTGAGCGAGACCATCCCCCGGTGTGAGACCCCAAATCCCCCTCCCCAAATCCCATAACCCCATATAAATTCCCCTATGCATTCCCCATACATTGCCCCTTTGCACACCCATTTGCACACTCACGGTGCGTGAGGAGTGGGCACAGAGGGGCTGGTGAGCGACACCATCCCCTGAGAGACCCCTCCCCAAATCCCCTCCCCAAATCCCATATCCCCACACATTCCCGTATACATTCCCCCATACATTGCCCCTTTGCACACCCATTTGCACACTCACGGTGCGTGACGAGGGGGCACAGAGGGGCTGGTGAGCGAGACCATCCCCTGAGAGACCCCTCCCCAAATCCCTTACCCCCATATAAATTCCCTATACATTCCCCCATACATTGCCCCTTTGCACACCCATTTGCACGCCCATTTGCACACTCACGGTGCGCGAGGAGGGCGGCGCCGAGGGGCTGGTGAGCGACACCATCCCCCAGTGTGAGACCCCAAATCCCCCTCCCCAAATGCCATATCCCCACACATTCCCCCATACATTCCCCCATACATTGCCCCTTTGCACACCCATTTGCACACTCACGGTGCGCGAGGAGGGGGCACAGACAGACTGGAGAGTGACACCATCCCCCGGTGTGAGACCCCAAATCCCCCTCCCCAAATCCCATATCCCCATATAAATTCCCCATACATTGCCCCATACATTCCCCCTTTGCACACCCATTTGCACGCCCATTTGCACACTCACGGTGCGCGAGGAGGGCGGCGCAGAGGGGCTGGTGAGCGACACCATCCCCTGAGAGACCCCTCCCCAAATCCCCTCCCCAAATCCCTTACCCCCATATAAATTCCCCATACATTCCCCCATACATTCCCCCATACATTCCCCCTTTGCACACCCATTTGCACACTCACGGTGCGCGAGGAGGGCGGCGCCGAGGGGCTGGTGAGCGACACCATCTCCCAGTGTGAGACCCCAAATCCCCCTCCCCAAATGCCATATCCCCACACATTCCCCCATACATTCCCCCATACATTCCCCCTTTGCACACCCATTTGCACACCCATTTGCACACTCACGGTGCGCGAGGAGGGCGGCGCCGAGGGGCTGGTGAGCGACACCATCTCGCGCACGGCCAGGCGCAGCTTCAGGCGGTGCAGGGGGTGCGAGATCCCCAATTCCCGCTGGATCTCGGGGTCCGACAGGTTGGCCAGGACGCCCCCGCTGCGCACGTTGGCGCGGCACGCCGCCACGTACCAGGCGGGCATGCCCACCCACACCTGCCCAGGGGGACGAAAATGGGGCTGGGGTCCCCAGAAATGGGGCTGGGGGCTCCAGGAATGGGTTAGGGGAGGCCCAGGCCCGAAAAACCCCAAAAAACCACCAAAAACCATCCCAAAACCACCCCAAAACCACCCCAAAAACCTCGAATCTCCAGGGCATGCCCACCCACACCTGCCCAGGGGGACGAAAATGGGGCTGGGGTCCTCAAAAATGGGGCTGGGGTCCTCAAAAATGGGGCTGGGGGCTCCAGGAATGGGTTATGGGAGACCCGGGCCCGAAAAAACCCAAAAAAATCCCGAATCTCCAGCCCAAGATATCACCAAACACACCTGGGATACTCAAAAATGGGGCTGGGGTCCTCAGAAATGGGGCTGGGGTCCCCAGAAATGGGGCTGGGGGCTCCAGGAATGGGTTAGGGGAGGCCCAGGCCCGAAAAACCCCAAAAAAACCCAAAAAAATCCCGAATCTCCAGCCCAAGATATCACCAAAGATATCCCCACCAACCTGGGATACTCAAAAATGGGGCTGGGGTCCTCAAAATGGGGCTGGGGGCTTCCCAAATGGGTGGGAGGAGCCCCGAGCCTGAAAAACCCCCAAAAAACCCAAAAAAAACCCCCAAACCAGCCCAAAAACCCCGAATCTCCAGGGCATGCCCACCCACACCTGCCCAGGGGGACGAAAATGGGGCTGGGGTCCCCAGAAATGGGTCTGGGGTCCTCAAAAATGGGGCTGGGGGCTCCAGGAATGGGTTATGGGAGACCCGGGCCCGAAAAACCCCAAAAAACCCCAAAAAAATCCCGAATCTCCAGCCCAAGATATCACCAAACACACCTGGGATACTCAAAAATGGGGCTGGGGGCTCCCCAAAATGGGTCTGGGGTCCCCAAAAATGGGTCTGGGGTCCCCAAAATGGGTCTGGGGGCTTCAGAAATGGGTGGGCAGAACCTTGAGCCCAAAAAAACCCCAAAAAAATCCCCCCAAAAACCCCAAAATCTCCTGGATTTCCCCAAAAATGTCATTTTTTCCCCCAAGATTTTGGGACTTTTTTCCCCAAATTTCTGATTTTTTTTCCCAAATTTTTGGATTTTTTTCCCCAAGTTTTTTGGGGGTTTTTCCCAAATTTTCCGCTTTTTTCCCGAAATTTCAGAGGGATTTTTTCCCAAATTTTGAGGTTTTTTCCCAAATTTCTGTGTTTTTTCCCCAATTTTTGGGGTTTTTTTCCCAATTTTCTGCGTTGTTTTCCCAAATTTTGGGGGGTTTCCCCCCAATTTCAGGGATTTTTTCCCAAATTCCCACTCTTTTCCCCAAATTTTGGGGATTTTTCCCAAATTCCCGCTCTTTTTCTCCAATTTTCCCCAATTTTTTCCCCAATTTTGGGATTTTTTTCCCCCCACACTTGTTGGCAATTTATTCCAAATTTTCCGCATTTTTTTCCCAAATTTTGGGATTTTTTTCTCAAATTCCTGCGTTTTTCCCAAATTTTGGGGTTTTTTTCAAAAATTTTGTGTGTTTTTTCCCAAATTTTGCGTGTTTTCCCCAAATCCCCGCATTTTCCCCAAATTTTGGTGTTTTCCCCCCAAATTTTCGGGGAATTTATTCCCAATTTTCCTCATTTATCCCGAAATTTCAGAGTTTTTTTCCCCCATATTTTGGTGGGTTTTTCCCCAAATTTGAGGCTTTTCCCCCCTTTTTTTTTTTATTTATTCCTAAATTTCTACATTTTTCCCAAATTTTGGGGGTTTTTTTTCCCAACTTTTGGGTTTTTTCCCAAATTTGGGCTTTTTCTCCCCAAACTGCGCCGCTCACCTCGAGCCAGGACACCACGGTGGGGCCGTCCCAGGCGGCGAAGGGCAAACCCTGGCGGCACGCCTCCTCCAGCAGCTCGTGCCTGCAGACCCCTCCCCAAATTACCCAAAATCCCCCGAATTCACCCCAAAACCCCCCGGGACCCCTCCCCAAAGTAACGAAATCGGGACCCCCAAAATCCGCCCCAAAATCCTCCAAATTCACCCCAATATCTCCCAAATTCACCCCAATATCTCCCGAATTCACCCCAAATTCACCCCAAAACCCCCCAGGGACCCCTCCCCAAATTACCCAAAATCCCCGGAATTCACCCCAAAACCCCCCGGGACCCCTCCCCAAATTACCCAAAACCCCCGGAATTCACCCCAAAACCCCCCGGGACCCCTCCCCAAATTACCCAAAACCCCCGGAATTCACCCCAAAACCCCCCCGGGACCCCTCCCCAAATTACCCAAAATCCCCGGAATTCACCCCAAAACCCCCCGGGACCCCTCCCCAAATTAACGAAAACCCCCGGAATTCACCCCAAAACCCCCCGGGACCCCTCCCCAAATTAACGAAATCAGGACCCCCAAAATCCGCCCCAAAATCCCCCAAATTCACCCCAAAACCCCCCGGGACCCCTCCCCAAATTCACCGACCCGGAACCCCCAAAATCCGCCCCAAAATCCCCCCAATTCACCCCAATATCTCCCGAATTCACCCAAATTCACCCCAAAACCCCCCCGGGACCCCTCCCCAAATTACCCAAAACCGCCCGAATTCACCCCAAAACCCCCCCGGGACCCCTCCCCAAATTCACCGACCCGGGACCCCCAAAATCTGCCCCAAAATCCTCCAAATTCACCCCAAATCCACCCCCGGGCAGCCTCCTCCAGCAGCTCGTGCCTGCAGACCCCTCCCCAAATTACCCAAAACCCCCCGAATTCACCCCAAAAACGCCCCCGGGACCCCTCCCCAAATTACCCAAAACCCCCGGAATTCACCCCAAAACCCCCCGGGACCCCTCCCCAAATTAACGAAATCGGGACCCCCAAAATCCGCCCCCAAATCCCCCAAATTCACCCCAAAACACCCCCGGGACCCCTCCCCAAATTCACCAAACCACGACCCCCAAAATCCCCCCAAAATCCCCCAAAATCCCCCCACATCCCTCCAAATCTCCCCAAAATCCCCCAAATCCCCCCAAAATCTCCCAAAATCCCCCCAAATCCCCCAAAATCCCCCAAATTCCCCCCAAAAATCTCCCAAATTCCCCCCTAATTCTCCCCTAAAATCCCAAAAAAATCCCCCAAATTTCCCCCCAGATCCCCCCAAAATCCCCCAAATCCCCCCCAAATCCCCCAAATTTTCCCCAAATCCCCCAAATCCCCCCAAATCCCCCCAAATCCCCCCAAAATCCCCAAAATTCCCCCAAATCCCCAATTTTGGGGACCCCCCTCACTTTTTTTTGCTCCTCCGGTCCTTGTCCACCGCCCCCGGCAGCTTGGCCAGGCCCAGCGCCTCGGGGGGGCCCGGCTCGTCCGAGGGGGTCCCGGCTGGGGGGCACAGGTGAGACCCCTCCCCAAATTCCCAAAAATCCCAAAATCCCAAAAATTCCCCAAAAAAAACCAAAAAAAACCCGAAGAAAATAGCGAAAAACCCGCCCAAAATAGCAAAAAAACCCCCTAAAATCGAAAGGAAATCCCCCAAAATTAACGGGAAACCCCCCCAAAAAAAATCCATCGGGACCCCTCCCCAAATTCTCCAAAAATCCCAAAATCCCCAAAATCAAAAAAAAAAAAAAACCCCAAAGAAAATAGCAAAAAAAAGCAAAAAAAAACCCCAAATAGCAAAAAAACCCCCTAAAATCTAAAGGAAATCCCCCAAAATTAACGGGAAACCCCCAAAAAAATCCAT